>NC_085001.1:9606331-9686578 GCF_963854185.1 Sardina pilchardus
CGAAAGACTTAAATGACTGTGACTCATATCTAGACATCTTAATGTGGAAAAAATATTGTTGGGTTGATCTGATTTAATCAGAAAGTGGTCTCTCTCAGCTTAAATCACCTGCTAGACATTAGGGAAACAATATTGATACAGTAGATTTAAGGATCCGGTTGCCTAATGTTTGGAGTGAGAGCAGGATTCGGTGGTCTGGCTGTCGACTAACACAACGCCAGGTGGGAGACCCATGAGTCACCTGTGAGAATCCCAATCCCACTTCTCTTTGCACCAGAACATGATAAGAAAGAATGAGTGCCAGCAGAATCTTGGGCCCATGCAGTGCTATGGATAGAGCACCAGGATGTAGTGCTGCACGCTAAGAAGAGGGACACCAGGCTCCAGTAGACCAAGTGGGCCAGAATCTTGCAGGCCACCGAGCCCAAGCTCCAGCCGTGCTGCAGAGTGTGGATCCACACGGGCAGGGTGAGCAGGGTCAGCAGGTCCGACACGGGCCACGGCCAGGTTCAGCATCAGCCACAGCGTGAAGCTCCCTCCTCCCAGTTTGTGTCTGAAGACCTCCATCACCAGGCATCCCCAGGACAAAGCTGAGGCCCAGCAGGGCACCGTGGAGCTCATGTTGGAGATGTTGAGCTGCTGCTATTGCTGCATGGTAGAGACGTCGACTGCTGGTACGAGACCACTGAAACAATAGAGTGCTATTATGGGCAGCCGCTGGAGGAAGCTACTTGCAGACTTGAGCAGACTTCCTGCCCTATACGCTTTAACATTTTCACACCCTCACAGCTGATGGCTCGAGAAGCAACCCCTCAAAACCAAACACTCATGCCTAATTACACACAATCAACCACAGTTTGGGTTATTTTTCTTCCACCCACACATGTGCATTCTCCTATTCTCATCTGCATCCTGTCAACCAAGTATAACAGGATATCATCTATAGATGAAGTGTTGCACGGTCTCACTTAAACACAAGTCATGCATGCAAAGTGGCAAATCATGTCAGGGCAAAGTGATCTTGGTCTACACTATAGGGTTATTTTGTTTGTTTGCTAATACGCTAGAATTTGTTTATCAAATAGAGACAGTAAATTAAGTGCAGACTGAATGAAAAGTTTACTTTGCTTTGATGGAGATTAAAATCAAATTCAAAAATATATTCATTTACACAAATTACAAATGTTTTATATTTTTTAGTAATGTAAAATAACATCTAATTGTAGACAAATCTTCACACTTTTAATTTGCACACATAGAGTACTTGTAAAATGTCTCTTTAGTTCACATGAGAAGCATGTAATGTACAAATACAAAAGTTATCACATCTATCCAATACAAGGTATGACTAAACTGATGATAGCCATTTCATCCTATTACATTAAATAGTACAATACCAGGTCCACAAAAATTGTAATCAAATCAGGCAGCGGGATGTCTGGGCCATGACTACCATCCGCTCAATAAAAGGAGGGGCCTGCATGTTCAGGGGAGCTCATGTTGGAGATGTTGAGCTGCATGGTGTGCAAGATGGCTGCCGCAGGTATGACGTGACCACTGGGGAGCCGGCAGTACGATGTGACAAGGGTCACATTTGAGAGCGATATGAGTGATGGACAGCGAAAGCTACTGGCGTCCTGCCCTGTCCTTGGAAATGTTGACACCGTTTGGGAGCCTTTCACCAGCACATTTGGGGATGGGCAGATAAGCTCTGTCCTTTAAATCAAATGTGACGCACAAAATGCACAATGCATCTGAAATTTAATCTTGAGAACAGAGAGATGGGGTACGACAAACTGTACATTACCATGAGAGCATGTACTGTATAATAGAGAAATAAATGAATAAATAAACAAATAAAAAATTGAGTTCAGGAAGAGGGTGGCGGGTGACTGAGTCAGTCTGTCTGTTTATTCCGCCATGATGGAGTCATCTGCACTTCTCCAGAGCACTTTGTAGGAATCCTGATGAATTATTACCCTTTCCTAGTCCTGAGACTAGCCAATATGGATGACGGGGTGTCCAGTTTCAAAAAAGATTAACAACTAGCCAGTCACATTTCTTTTTTTGAATAGCATCAACCAAGCAACTCACTCATTTGCAGGCAACAATTTATATCATGAATTTATTTATTTTCCCTGCATATCTCACTGATTGATGCTTCACGCCTTCTACAATCTTGGTTGCCAGACCAACGGTCATTATTGCCCCAGGCTTCACAAAGCAGCTGAGAGAGAGAGAGAGAGAGAGAGAGAGAGAGAGAGAGAGAGAGAGAGAGAGAGAGAGGGGCAAAATTGCCTTCTAGAATCTCACAGCACAAACAAAGACCCTCTCAGAGAAAGAGTGCCTTTGAGACTGGCTATCCCTCTAGATTGACTCTTCTTTCATCCGTTTGTCTGGCTTGCACTGAAGCCTCCTCCATCTTCAGGCGAGGGGTGGTGCTCAGCGGCACCAGACGCCTGCAGGCCCTCTGACTTCCCAGGCACACTCCACTGCCGCCATGGCCATGCTGGTCCAGAACAGTTCAGCATGTGCTTGCTGCCCCCCCCCTGTTGCTGTGTTTCAATTAGTATTGATTAGGATGCACTGATCACAACAAATGGCGACACATGATCATTAGTCGACTCGATACTAAAACCACGGAGGAGGAGAGGGATTAGAAATACAGTGTAGGGTACGTGTGCAGTGTGCTATCTGACATGATCTTATGACTTCTCACCATACAGTAGTATGTAAATGTGTGATTTCTGACTAATATTTCAAAATCAGTGAAACAGAAAAGCCATGCCACTGTAGCCTGACTCTCGCCAGACCCTTGTAGTTCTGCCATGCTCCACCAGAGGCGTTTCGCTGAGCTCCACACAAGGGTCTGGACGCGAGGGCAATCCAAACCCCTGCCAGTGATCAAAAAATGAGCAACCAATCAGGAGTGCCGAAGCGAGTGTTTGATTCAAATAACAATGGCGGCACGCAGCGAGGAGTCTTGTGCTGACATTGATTCTGCTATTTCAACCGTTTTGTCGAATCTATCGAGTATTCATTCTTTAAAAGATTAACAGAGAATAGTTTTGAAGACATTTATTGGTGACAAGGATGTTTTTACTCTTCTTCCGACCGGGTTTGGCAAGAGCTTGAATAAGCCTTGCACGTCATTCAAGATAACAGGCAAGTGGTTTATCAAATCACATGCGAGGATGTTTTACAAGGACCCGCCTTCAGAAATACATCTCCTATCGAGAAGTCCCAGATCCTTGTGTGAAGCAGACAGCGAACTACAGGATCTGGCGAAAGTCAGGTTAATGCCACTGGACCTTAGTTGCAAAATCATTCTGAAATTACACACGAACCATTGAATGCACGGCAGGAGAAATGTGTTTAAATTCAGAGTGTGCAGTCTGTAACTCATTTCTCTGTCATCTGTTGAATCCATTTTCTGGATATGTGCACCCCTCACGTTAATATACCATATCCATGCATCTGTTGCCTATTACAGTTGCTTCTACTAATGCTAGAAAGTCTTCTGCAATCTGTAAACTTCAGTTCAGAGAGGACTGCATATGGCAGCTATGAGTGTTTCATATACAAAGTGCAATGTTGCTCATGACAGCAGTAGTCATCTTCCAACTTGGAAGCTCAGATGTTCCCGTTAGCCAATTCTCTATCTGTGCCATATGTTCCCTGTTCCAGGCCAATCTTCACAACATTGTATTGCATTGTATTGTACACACACACAGTCGTGTCTGTATTGTGAGGAATTTACTGGAAAGGCAGCAATGCCAGGTAAGGAATAAGACAATATGACGGCCGGGAAACTGTTTCCTTAATTGTATTGGGTAGGGCTGACTAAAGTTTTAAAAAGGCAGTTAGTGAGTTGCTGTGAAACTCAACAGCCAGACAAATCCATCTCCTGCCATTACAGCTCCCGCGACTCTCTGCTCAACTTGGACATTTGATTTACAGCCAGACTATTGTTTTGACTGGTTTAGCACCTGCATGACATGATGTCTTGATTGATGAAAGCTTTGTTTTGTTTTTGTTTATGTTTACATTCGTTTGTTTGTGTGTCTGTATTTCGTCTCCACTCACAGGGCCTGGAGCAGTCATGAGACTGGACAGGATCGGAGTTTAGTCACAAAACTTTCAATGACTTGACTGCTGTAGCAATCTGACAAGACAGTTTGCCAAATATGATGAAACATGCTCTAAAATAGCATTGCTGAAAGTACTGTTATGTTATATGGCTCTGCCATTTCCTACCTGGTTGGTATTACTAAGTGAGCCAGAACTGCTACAGCCTATTTGATAAAGGTAGGTATTGGGAGCATAGTGGCTAAGGAGAGGTGTTACATGCAGTTGACAGAAAGACTCTGAGATTAATTCCTGGCCGCCACTGATATGCCCTCGAGCAAGGTACCTAACCCCAAATTGTTTTGGGTAGACTTGTAATAACTGACATAATGTCGATGACTTTGGATAAAAAACATCCACCCAATGAATACGTTTAGTAAGACCCACTGAAACATCCGTAGACTTGTTCTATTTCCTTCCGCCTGTTCTTGACTACGGCACACTCCACAGTGCAGTCACTGGCGTGGCGTCTTAAAGAATTTCGCCGCTGGTCATCAGATAACATACAGCTGACCGACCCGATCTGCTCAAGCCCCGCTGCCTCTGATGTATCTCCAAATGTCCGTTATCGGCACAACTGTAAATCCTCCGTCACCGTGGCACTTCAATTACCCCGCAGTGCTGAGAACAACAGCCGTTGTAGCCTACAAGATCATTTACGCATGGCATTCGCTCGGGAATGGGCCAGCGATTGACCACCCCACTCAGACCTCAACTCTATCGAATCCCACATCCCTGAGCTTGCAACAGACTCATGTGAACGAACACACACACACAAACACACACACACAGGGCTGGCTATCCGTAAAAATGAAGGCATTGGATATAGGACAAACGTGAGTGGATTTCTGGTGTTTTCAGCACTTTACAATTCATCGGCACTGGCTAGATAAATGAGCCAGGGACATCCAGAGGCTCGGGGGGCATCAATTGAATGTGTAAACCGCTGAATAAGAGCTCAATAAAGTGGCCTCCCTTGTCAGAGCTCGGCTGGGAGACACGCATCATCAGTTGTTAGTGCCAATACCACACCGAGAGATGCAAATGCTGTTTGGTGTCAGGTGTTGCCATGCTCATGATGGACGTGCACTTCCTCTGGTCATACCAAGTGTGTGCATCTGGGGAGAGGCCGGTGGAGCTCAGAGACGGCTGTCCGTTTAAAGTGAAGTAAAGCCGCATAATTCATGTTGTTTCTTAATGAGTTGGGTCACCTTGACATTGTTTGTTCCAGGTCCTTCCCTCTAGCCCCTGCTCGACCTATATAAACCACACTTGGCTGAAACTCCACTAATGTTTGCCATGATGGGCAGAAGGGAAATAATGCCAAAAATGACCAGATTTAACACAATATTACAGGTGGTTTCGGCTTTACAGAGTAGTAAAGTTACATCTAAATTCACCACTGGTTAACAGCCACTCCTACTTGCTATTCTTGATCACACGCTGGCTATTCAGTGCACTGAGTGCCTATCATCTAAAAAAGGCTTTCCCATTGATCACCACAAACTCTGCCAGCGGGCATCGGACACTTCTTAACCCCGCCATGGGCTTGCTGTGCTGTCCTCCTCTTATGGGAGGGAGTCGGTCGCACACTGAAGGTCACCGCACGCTCGGACGAGCTGATGGAAGTGGACGCGACATCACTCCTCTCCTCCACAGAACATTAAACCTGAAGAGGGTTGGCAGACTGTGGCGGACTGATTATAAGTCATGATTCTGCGGCGCAGTAGAGCGGAGACGAGGGTCTTGTAAAACACGGGTGGTCGTATTTATGGGGTCTTCTTTCTTCTCCGTCTGTGGCACACTCCCATCTCTCTGTCTTCGTCGGCTGAGTGTCCCGCTTGTGAGGGAGTGAGGAGTGAGGTGATGGGCTACAGATAAAACATCTTTGTCATTTATCTGCAATGCTATATTACAGGCCATCTGGAGCTTCACTGTCTGTGGCAGATGAATAGGTAACTTCAACAGCATATAATCTGGACTGCCTGTGTATTTCTGGGATAAATAGTCTTCATAAAGAGATGTACATGTATCTAATCTGAGTTAGTGGTTACAAGTTATTGGAAGTGAAGTGTCTACAGTGAAATACACATCACAAGACATTAGTTTGATGGCAGAGGTTGGCAGATAATTCATGTGGATGCTTTCCTTTGAGTAACTTTGTTGTTGTTTTTTTTCAAAAGTTCACTATCGTTGTATGATGCAGTTACACCAGACTCACTCATTTCGTGAAGAGAGTCTGGGTACTCTTCACTGGTAACTGTTTGCCATTGCATGTGCTTATGTTACCTGCAGTGCCAGTTTCAAAGCTAAGGTCTTTTCACATTGACATTTTTCAAGACATCAATAAGAATCCCCCCCTCCCTCAAACCTCCTAGAACATTCCTCGAACCTTGAAGTATTGAAAAACAGTGCCATCTACTGGACACTGTACTCTTCTGGTGAAGGCCACATACGATGTATGCAAATGCATCCATATACAAGTCAATATAATTAGGATCTCATGCTGTGTATTCCATATCTTATAACATCCGAGTAGGATGTTAGTGAAAGACATACTGACAAAGATGTGCCCGACTGAACTTCATCTGCTCACACTGATGACTTGGCGGGTCACCACTACAGCAAGCCTTTGTTGTTCAGAAAGCCTTTGGGTGCTGATTGTGCATAGCAGGATACTGAGAGCAATCATAGTTCAACATGATGTAACGGCACATCACAGAGCACAGTTTGGGCTTCGCGGGACCTGTCAATCGGAAGCCACAGCAGGAGGAGAGGAACCTCACCGCCGCCAATCAAGCTGTTACCTGTGCGGCAACATTAACAACCTGCTGTCAAACAAGTTCATGAACACAACGCAATTACAACGTAAACACAAAACAGCCCAAAGAGGACACACATCTCTCATCTACACCTCTCTCTCTCTCTCTGTCCCTCTCTCTTTGTCAATAATTTGAACACAACAAAGGTTCATAATTAAAACATCATGAATCAAAACCTAAGAGCAGTGCTTAGAAGCCTTCATCTAAAACCAGCTGTGATGAAAAAAGAAAACCATGCCAGACAAAACCCTGCAAAGGAAAGTAGTCTTTCCTGAATAATTCATTAGATCCTGTTCATCACTTTTAATATGAGTGCAGACAGGATTATGTAAACACTCACTAAACAGACCTGCTAAATCTTACACCATCTGTTGAGACCTTTCACACTGCCCTCTCAGACAAAGACAGAGGGCGAGAGAGAGAGAGAGAGAGAGAGGGAGGTAGAGGTAGATGGACCATCCATCTCCACAGATAAACAGCTCTGACAGAGCATCTGTCTCTCATGGTGAGGTGCAAAAACAACAAAGACTCCATAACACTCAATATTTCCAAAACACACTGGCCTCAGGGGATATTAACTTTTCACATGCAGTAAATATATTTTTTATGGATCCATTTTAGCAGTGCCATCAGCCCCAAATAATCACACATTAACAAGTCTTTGATATAATAATAATGCTACAAACCTGTACAGTACATTTAGTAATTGACAGTAGCCAATTCAAATAAACATTTTATCAGCAAGCTGGTGCATTGTAGGCCTACATAACAGCTTTCCTTGTTTTGTCTACTCACCTGTGTGTGATGTAGACTGGGACATGTGTCCTAACAACTACCAGCATTCATTGAAGGTTCAGTGTGAAGTTAACCAGCACCTGCTAATCAGCTTATATAACACACCGCATTGTTCCGCCAGTTACATGGAAATGATTCGACGCAGGGCCTTTGGGTAAATAAGCGCATCGCATCCTTCACAACAGCGAGTCTGCTCCAAACTCGAGTGGCCCAGCGACGGCGGCTTCAAAGACAACGGCCACTCAGCAAACGCGATTAGCCTACCATGAGGACAGCGCGCCAAACGCCGAAAGTTGCCAGGTAACCAGAAATGAGAGCGCGACATGGCTAATGAAGACAGATGTGCGAGCCCCTGAAGGCTGCACCTCCACATCAATCACCACACAAATGGCGCTCAGACGCCATGCCACAGCTGGAGCCTGTGTCAAGGCACAGCATCGTACAAAGTGGCAGATAAGGAGCTTACTTTGTTAATGAGTGATGTGTGTAATGGGATCTTCTGACAGCTCCAAGTATGATGTGATGATTTATGGTTTGTTTGGCAGTTGTTGAGTTATGTGTGGTCTGTTTGTCATTTGGAGTCTGAGAAGTTGAAAATTGTTTGTAAATAACAACAGGTGTATTCAAATAGATACTTTAATACAATGTTTATTTACATATAAAAAACCACAGTCACAGATAACTAAACAAACCTTAAATAAACAAAAGAAACATCTAAAACACAAGTGTTTTGAAGCATAAACAGTAGATATTTAGTAAGACAACACAGGTGAAGATGTGTATTGTGACATGTCAATCTCTACTAAATCATTTTGAAACAACAGAACTAGAAACTGCAAAGCAGATTGCTTTAAAAGCCTAAGTACTCACCAACTCCTCCAAAACAAGCAGATTATTAGGTGAACTACAAGAGATAAGTGTTACGGCCCCTGGACTTCTCTCGTAAGTAGGCTACCTACTTTCAAAGTCCAGATAATGTAGGGTTATGATTATGAATATACAGTAACCTTTATGAAAAGGACTGAAAGAGAACTTGTAGAGCCTCTGGTCTTGTGAAATATTGATTCTTACAGAAAAGGGGCGTTTAGCAGAGGTAAAAGAAGTCAGCGGTTTTAGCAGATTTGTTTATTCCCTTGTGTTTAATAAACAACTGTGGGCTATGTACACACTGCCAAACGCAAAGCGATTCTGGTTTGTTTTTTAAAGAGTAAGGCAGATGTCTACACAGTAGCCTACGTATAATGAGCACCAGTGGTTCCTCATTATCCATGTGTAACAGTATGAAATTTGCACAGAACAACGTTGCATGTAACACATATTAGACTGACTCCATTTCCATTCAATAATGTTCACAAATGATCTCATCCTTATTAAAAAAAACACTCAGTTCAGTCTAAAAGAGTGCAAGGTACATGATGCACCAAAACTGTAATATGATATAAGAACAGGATAATGACCAGTCTCATAACTGACCCTTACACAGTGACCTATGACAGTGTCGAGAGTGAAGCTTGCTGGTGTTTACATATTTAAAAAGGCACAACTGTCAGAGGACTATCTAAACCGGAGGGAATAAGATTACGCAATAAGATGGCTGGAGCCACCCATCTACTCCTATGGTTGTAGAAATATTGTTGTACAGAGGATGTGTGTGTGTGTGTGTGTGTGTGTGTGTGTGTGTGTGTGTGTGTGTGTGTGTGTGTGTGTGTGTGCCAATTTTTTAAAGCGAGTTGAATCTGACATAACATGTTCGCTTACAGTTTGTCCACTGTACCTGCTGTAAGAGTGAACATGAATATCACCAAATCATCAAAACACGTAAAAATTCTTGACTTTTCTAAACAAATCAATATACATGGATTGGCTATGGAGTTCCTCTACATCAGTCTTGATAAAAACAAGTTCTTAAAATAAAGCTGTAACATTGTGGTCATGAAGAAATCTTCTTTCAAAATAAATATAATATCGAGATATAATATATCATATTAAAACACTGACGTACACACTCACACAGGTGCACAGACACACACACACACACACATCTACAAACACACTCGGACACAGACTCACTCACTAAATAGCACACACACACACGCACCCACGCCGTATTACAGGATGATTCTGTCAAGACCCGTAATTCCATAGATCGATCGATTCATAGGTGATCCAAAATTGTGTAGTCGTCTTTTTTGATATCTACTTATATGTTATTCTGTGGTTAATCACGACAATAAAAAAGAAATTAAACTAATATACAGAAATAAGATGTTCTTCACCAGTGTAAGTTTACACAAACAAGACGAAAGAGAAGTAAGAATCATACACGTCTCTGCTCCAAATCTTGCTCTCACTGTTCACTTTTCTCTTCATGCTGACTTCAGATGACTACCTCTAGGGGGTGCTGTTGACCGCATCCCAACAACACTAGTTAGTGACTGTGAGGTGCAGGGCAAGGCAGGGCAGGTCCACCAGCTCTTCAGTCCCTCTGGTGGATCCTCAACACCAGCCTCGTGTGTGTCTGCCTCCGTATGTGTGGTGCAGCTCGTCCTCTACGTGGCGCTTGTGTCTAGAGGGGGGAACTTGTCAGCATCTGAGTCCACTACAGTCCATCTTTAGGATGGATGCCACCTCTGGCACCCCCCGGTCACGCCCCTTCAGCCTGTGGTCAGCTCGTGAGGGGGCTCCAGAGTCTCGGCGATCTCCCCTAACTCGTCCAGGACCTCCGTGAACGACGGCCTCCGGAAAGACTCCAGCTGAAGGGGGTGGAAGGGAGGACAATGGAAACGTTTGCGTGAGAGGCTGTTTGTGTTCAGACTAGACGCTCAGAGTTCCTGCTGCTGTTTCAGCTTCCTATACACTATACACAATCATTTGACTGCACTTATTAGATTTGACTCCACTTCTATCTGTGGTAGTGCAATTGGTTATCAGTGAAAAGCATTTACAGATATGGTAGCCTGGATTTTGAGCCTTGACTGAGGTCAGTCAAATCAACAAATAAATGAATGAATAAATAAATGAAAGGACTCTGCGTCCTCCGACCTAAAACGTTCCACGCATCAGATATCTATCACAAAGCTGTGTGTGTGTGTTATGAAATGGTATCTCCTGTCCTGGTCTGCAGCCTGTCGCTGTCTGTCACCAAGAAGGGTTCTCTGCTCCTCTCCTCTCCTCTCCTCTCCTCTCCTCTCCTCTCCTCTCCTCTCCTCTCCTCTCCTCTCTCCTCTCCTCTCCTCTCCTCTCCTCTCCTCTCCTCTCCTCTCCTGTCCTCTCCTCTCCTCTCCTCTCCTCTTCTCTCCTCTCCTCTCCTCTCCTCTCCTCTCCTCTCCTCTCCTCTCTCCTCTCTCCTCTCCTCTCCTCTCCTGTCCTCTCCTCTCCGCCACTCACCAGACAACAGCTGGCAGCCAGCTCTAGAACACGCTGGGGGCATCCGCTCGCCAGCTTCCGGAACGCTGATATGTCCAGGCCATAATCCTAACACACACACACACACACATACACACACACACAAACACACACACACACAAATAAAGACAGAGATGGAGAGATAGAGGGTGGGGGCACATTAGGTATCAGCTGATGACTGCAAAGTGCAAACTGCCATAATCCATAGAAAAATTGAATTACAAAATGACTGCATCACTTGTATAACACAGTGTGTGTGTGAGAGAAAGAGAGTGTGAGTGTGTGTGTGTGGGTGTGTGTGTGTGTGTGTGTTTTGAGGGATCAATATTCACTCTGTCTCTCTTTCCCTCTATGCGTTTGTCTGTGTGTGTGTGTGTGTGTGTGTGTGTGTGTGTGCGTGTGCATGCACCTCTAGGCATTTGCTTGTGTGTGCGTGAGTGTGTGTGAGCCGGGAGCGGAGAGCAAATCTAATACTTGTGTTCTGGGAAGGATTTCAGGGTCCGCTGGGATTCTTGCCAGGATCTCACACAGCACAATCCCAAAGGAGAAAACATCCACCTGGCGACAACATCGCACAAACAGCTTTATCCTCCATGGAGAGACACACAAAACACTGACAAACACATATGGAACACCCTGTTCTATGACTTCTATGACTATAACTTTATCATTATCTCTAGATAATGATTATTAACAACGTTATAATCTAATACTCAATCTTTTATTGACACGCAACTATGATCATGCATCTTCTGACTCTGGTTGAGCTGGTACTGGTAGCATTCTTTGCTGTGCCACACACCTTGCGGTCGTATGGTTCTCCGCGCAACATCTCGGGCGCCATCCAGAAGGCAGAGCCCACCAATGACAACTTCCTGTCCTTGGCAGGAAGTTCCACCACTTCCCTGGCCAGGCCAAAGTCTGTAACCAAGGCCTCCCTGCCTCGAGCTGTCACTCGGATAAGGCAGTTCTGTAAACAATAACAAAATAGAACATTTTTAAAATCCACGGAAAATGAGAAATTGATGGTCACTTTTTAGAGGACAGTTGAACAGCCATGATTGACAACATTAACAACAATGATTTTATGTGCCATGGTATTTTCAGGATTTCCTTGTTATGACTATTATTTCCTCTGAGCAGTTTTCTTTGAATTTTTTTTACCATAACTGGAGCCCCTCCTTTCCTGAGAGATAATGCTTTCACATGTACTGATATGTGTCTGCCAGTAGAGGGCAGGGCAACCCAACACTAGGACAAGCCTGTCCAAGTCTGCTTTCAGGATATTTTTAGGCATGACTTTGGAGCTTCTTCTAAGGAGCTATGTTTGTCCATCACTTGCACAAGTGATGGACAAACATAGCTGAGAAAATATTCCCAGGACCCATTCTGATGTTTATTGACCTTAAAGTAATTACTGACTGTGAGAATCTATCCAAACAAAAAAAGTCAGCCCAATATGCTATAGCACATAGAATGCTAGGAAGTAAGGTAGGAGAGGTGAATAAAAAAAGGAAAGAGTCTTTCTTAAAGGAAGGGGAAGCAAAGCTGTATGACGTGTTTGTTTATGCTCATGTTTGTGTTTCTTAGCAGACAGTTTTTCTCCAAAGCAGCTTACATTACATTTGAACTAGAGACCAAACAAAACACATCAGAGATGTAGCCCTCGCCCCTCAGTTCAGTGCTCCCCAAGAAACTCTACACAGCCTTCTGTTATTGTTTGGGGGACAGTACAGTATGTTTACAGTATGCAGAGCCAGCACTGCGTAAGTCCGTTTTTGTACAGTGTTCTCAGAGAATGGAGAGCTACGCGTTTATGAGGAGAAAAATCACTGAATGCAACTTAAAGTGTTACGCATCGCTTTAAGTGTTGGCATCGCTTATACTTTTAAGAGGCTCATTGCTCATTGTACCGATGAAAATACATCACTAATATTTACTGCTTTGAGATGAAAGCAACAATAAGCATGGAGAACAATGTACATGTTCCCCAAGTTGCAACTGGCAGAACTGTAACACACAAAGTATTTTAAGTAACAAAATGCTGTCTGGTTTACAAACTAACTTACATTATGAAGTCCTCATTAATTATTAATTTATACACATTGACTGCTCAATGTTTTTTTTGTTTTTTTTTTTAGCAGCGGATTGTAATGAGGCCTTCCATCATCGCCACCTCTTATGCTCTGAATAATTTAATCTTTGGCCAGGCCAACGTAGATAACATGACAAAGCACATTATAAAGGCTCCATTGTGCTCAGTCTTCGGCAGACTGAGCTTTGTAACTTCATACAGCCTGGACACGTCTGTGACACAGTCTTAAAGAGCGGTGAAGCAGGTGGAATGAGACCGTCAGTGGGGGAGTGACAGACTGTGTGTGTGTGTGTGTGTGTGTGTGAGAGAGAGAGAGAGAGTGAATGATAGAGGGAATAAGGAGAGAGTGTAAGAAAGACAGTAGACAGTTGGAAAGAATGACAAACAGGAGGATCAGTAAAATATTAACAACAGCAGCAACACATTGCGGTACATCCAAGAGCAAAAGGGATATGGAGGGAGAGAGACAGACAGAGAGAGAGAGAGAGAGAGAGAGAGAGAGAGGGAGAGAGAGGGAGGGAGAGAGAGACAGAGAGGACTACACAATTCAAATGAGGACAAATGAGAAATAAAAATACAAAGACGAGGCTGAGGCAGGAGTACGGTTGAACGCTGGACTCAGGCAAGGAGGGAGACGCACAGTAAAGCTTGACATAAAAGTTGTGCAGGTATGCAGACAGTCACGTGGCCTGTTATATAAGGCCATGGCTGCACTCCGGGAACCAAAAGTGCTGATGGCTGCAGCAGCCTGGGCTCCGCCGGTTCGGCCCGTCGCCCTGCATCTGGATCGCATTAGACCCAGAGCGCTGGGCACCACCGGCACAGCACACCACACCACACCACGCCGCAAGAGCGGCTCCCGCCCCGCCCCGCCCGGCTCTTTCCATGCAGGAGCCTGCTGATTACAGAGTCCCGGCGTCTTGGGAACGCTCCAGCCCCTCGGCCCCAACCACTAAATTTAGCACAAAAACTAGGGCCCAAACGGAGAGCCAGCGCACGGCAGGAGTTCCTGGAAGGGCCTGGGATGAAACCGGGATATGGGAATTATAAGCGGGACTGGATCTCTACGCGTTGCACAAGAACCAAGTGAGCCGTCACACTGGTGAGTGGACAGTCAACAAGTGGTCCAACAAAACAAACTTCAGGTTACGCTACCGTGACAAAGTGGCAGCTTTGGGCGTTACTTAGGCCAAATAGCATATTTATAAAAAGATTTCTCTAAATCCAGTACTTCAAATGGTTTCTGGTGTGAGTTCAATTGGCAGTTCCTCTGTATAAATGAACCATAAGATCCAGACTGTTCTGGGAGCCATGGGAAAAGGCCCTATCGGCTGGCACAACAGGTCTGGCTCATGGGAAAATGGCCGTCCTAATTGCATACATATGCTTTGCTAATCCACCACATGCATTCTTCTTAGGTTCACTTCATTTATATGCACTTGGTGCACAGCGTGCCAATAGGGTATGCCATGGTGTGTTTGCATTCAAAGTCCCACAGCGCCATTGTGGCCTAGGAACAGAGCGTGACATTTATCTTCTCTGGCGTTAACGTCAAAGCCAGAGTCAGTCACTTCTTCTCCCGTTGGGCAAAATGAGAGAGTGAGTGAGTTGCTTTATTTATTAAATTTTTTTGTCAGACAGCGCAAACAGTTAATGGAAAACCTGTTTGCAATCTCGCAAGAGTGTGTTCTTCTGTGGAAAAGCACGTCATCGTTTATTTCACAGACAAATCAGCTGTCCGCTAACCAGTTGCCGGTGAAAATGTCAACGGGCAGGACGTCAGTGGTGTCATTAGTTTTCCCTTTCAGCCTATTGTGCTGCTCTCCATGGACCACTGAGCGGAGACAGTGATGGGAAGGAGGGGGGGGGGGGGGAGGAACGGAGGACTCTGTGACAACTACAACTTCCCCCTCACAGACCATGAATGAACACTTCCCATGGCCTGCACCAGACAGTTGCTGTTGTTGTTGTTACATATATGTGTGTGTGTGTGTGTGTGTGTGTGTGTCTTTGTGTATCTGTGTGTGTGTTTGTGTGTGTGTGTGTGTGTGTGTGTGTGTGTGTGTGTGTGTGTGTGTGTGTGTGTGTCCGTCTCCTTGTCCTCGTGTCTTGTGTTTTCAGCAAGCAGCCACACAGCGTCTAGCCATGTCTATAAGAAGTCTGTAATATGTAGTATTCCTGCGTGCTGCTGAGAAACAATGGGTCCCATGAGATATATAGACTGCATCAACATGACAATGGGCTACAGCTATGCTGGGTCTCCTCTCTGGCCTGGATCAGGAGGAGGCTTGGTGAGCATTCATGTGGCGCCTAGCAACCAGCATTCTCACATGTCTAGAAGTGCTCTCCTCACCAGTGACCCTGTTTGGGAAGATGGGCGCGGCATTTACATAACAGCGCACCAGCACCGACCCGGGCATGGCACTTTATGGCTAGTTATGAAGCTAGCATACACTAGGAGAGTTTCTTTATGAGATTTATGGGGGAAAGAAATTCCAGAGTTCTCTTTCACACACACTCACACACACACACACATACAGACACACACACGCTTGCTTGAACTTGAGACAGTGTTCCAATGGCAGAGCCAAATGTGCTCTTCCCTATACCTTTGAGTTGAGGTCTCTGTGGTAGATGTTCTTGTAGTGCAGGTAGATCATGCCCCGGGTGATGTCCGCGGCCAGGTCCACCTTCTCCCTCCAGCACAGCGGCACGTCCTTGCGGGCCAGCAGCTCCTCCAGACAGCCTCCGCTCACGTACTGGAAAAGAATTAGAATTAGAATATATACTTTTTTGATCCCGTGAGGGAAATTCAGTTCTCTGCATTTAACCCAATTTAACCGAATTAGTGAACACACAGCACACAGTGAGGTGAATCACACAACCCAGAGCAGTGAGCTGCCTGCCCAAACAGTGGCGCTCGGGGAGCAGTGAGGGGTTAGGTGCCTTGCTCAAGGGCACTTCAGCCATGGTGGACTGGTCGGGGATCGAACCGGCAACCCTCCGGTTACAAGCCCGGTGCGCTAACCAGTACACCACGGCTGCCCCTCAGAGGCCGCAACCTTTAGGGCCTACGCAGTCCTCTCTCGACCATGACAACAGCATGAACAGCTCGCGTGGTGGCGACGCGGCTAGCATCACATAGCTACCGCGCCCAACGAGTGCTCTTACGGCTGGAATGCTCTCACAAACATGAGCACAAACAGTGAACCAAAACAGCGCCCACTCACATATGGCAGAGATGGCGTCAGCACCCAGGGTTTTCTCACAACAATAGCAACACAATAACTTGGACCACACTGTGAACGCTCTCTGATAAAGTGTTCCAGTGCCATTAGAGAGCTCTGGGCTGACAGGCTTTTAAGAGCACCAGTTACTGTGTGAAGCAGATTATGAAGGCAAACAGTGCTGGAGCCAAACTCACCTCCAGAATCGGGTAGAGTTTATCTTCTCTGACACAGATCCCGAGATACCTAAGTGTTGGGAGAAGGGGGATTTGGTGGTTAGTTGGTTTATAAAGACTTTGGCATTATGTCTACCAATCTAAAATCAAACCGTAATTGGTTAATAGTTTACCACACATAATACAATCATTAATGTTGATTGCTGAATAAATCATGAGGCTGAGAGTTCATAATCTAACTTCAAATAAATCTATTAAAGCAGTATAATAGAAGCTTGACATAAATTTGAATGTCATTGCTGACTAATTATTACACAATTAAATGAAAAGGCATTTCCTTGAAGTTCAATTTAAAATCTCATAATGTGTTTACTCACATCTGTGAACTTTCCATAGACATTCAAATGTCTTCACCTCAAAGAAGTGTGTGCGTGCGTGCGTGCGTGTGTGAGTTGGCGTGGGGTTTGAGGTTGGTGATTTCTGATAGCTTTCAACTCTTTTTTCTGACATTTCATTTGATATGGGCTTGCCTTGACCTTCTATAAAACTTTGGAAAAAATAGACTACCTCGAGATTGCCAAGACAAACGCTCCGCTGAACCCTGTTACATAATACCAGTAGTGCACAACATTGCACAGTAGCTGCCCTCTTGACCGTGTTCCTCATTTCACTGCGAGTTCTTGAACGATACTCCACATGTCCTCTGGTTACTTTTTGACCGTAAACATAACTCTGCTGCCGGTCTCCGAAACACTAAAAACTGAACACCAACTAAACGCCTACCAGAGGTTTAGGCCCAGACTACACAGGGTCCTCAAGGGAAGTGCTCTGTTCACTGAGTCTAAACATTGTTTTAGAAGACTGTTCCAATTTTTTTTTTGCTATTGTACTCAGCTATTACGGCTGCTGTATGCCATTCCAATGATTAGAGTGGCAGATGCTCCGCTAACTGAGCGTTTCAGTTACGCACCCAGTGCAGCCTCCCTGTTAGTCCGTGTGACTCTGCTGGGAGGTAGGGCTGTGCAATTAATCAAATTAATCGATTAATTGTGATTATGACTTACAACAATTATGAAAGTAACATAACCGAAATATAATGATTATTTTGCTACATTCAGTTTCATAACAATGCTCTCCCTTTTGTCTTGAGTAGTCATGTCCATTATCTTTTTACCTGTATTTTTCCCTGTTGGATTATATTTAAAAATGAGAAAAATGTAAATTTTGAATATGGATGATAGTTCCAAAATCACTGATTATTAATCACATTTTAATAATCGTGATCTCAATATTGAATAAAATAATGACTAGTGATAATGACTTTTTTCCATAACTGAGCAGCCCTACTGGGAGGCGGGGGATGGAGCTCAGCCTACCTGACGATGTTGGGATGGGAGAGCTTCTGCAGCAGGCTGATCTCTCGCACGATGCTGTCCTGGTCCACGTCGTTCTTGTAGATCTTCACCACCATCACCTTACGGGTGGTGTTGTGCATGACCTGCAGGAGAGGGGAGTCGGGTATTTACATTACATATTTCCATTACGTGCATTTACATTACCAAAGTTGAGGTCCTCCAGATCATTTCATATTCAAAATGATATGGGTAGAAAAAGAGAAATAAACTATTTTTATGATCACAAGATTGATATGATCCCCCCTCTCTCTCTCTCCCTAAATGTTTGTGCAACACGACACACACACACACACACACACACGCACGCACACACACACACACAAACGCACACAGGGTGGGTCCAACTGGGTCCAGTGGTATGGCAAATATGCCCTAATTAGGGGCCCAGCAGCACAATGCATGCATTGTACACGGGTGATCAGAGTCAGCCATATGAAAACTCATTTGTGCCAATGTATTCATAGCTATGGACCACACAACGACAAGAACACATTTCCCGATAGACTCTGCTTGTTACTCTTGTTCAGGTTTGAAAAAGAATCATCATAAGACTTCTCTCAGTTCATGAAGCAGCACGACGGAACAAGACTGGGTGAACGAGAGCCACTAACTCATGTGGCATGGCTTCCCACAAAAACCCTTCACCCTGAGAAAAGAACATCATGGAAATGTTTTCCAAATAAACTCACAACATGACTGTGGTGGGCCGAGAAAATATTAATAACATATCATCATTTGACCACATCTCAGACCGAGACCCCTAACTCTCTCTCTCTCTTTCTCTCGCTCTCTTTCTCTCCCTTCCTCCCCCTCTCTCTCGTGCGTCAGTGTGTAAGTGAGTGATACATGTCATGAATACTCCATAGCTGAGGTTGTGTATGTGTGTGGGTATGCAGGGTCGTGGTAACACAAGATTAACTGGTATCACGTTTCATAAGTCATGAGTTAGATATGACACTATGGTGCAACAGAGTAGAAAATAATATTTTCATTGCGGACCTTGTAAACTTTGGAGAAGAAGCCACTTCCGATGAGCTCTGCGGTGAAGTTCTCCCAGAACTCGAGCTTGCGGACGGCGGTGCGGAGCTTCTGCCAGCGGTCCACCTGGTAGTAGGTGTCAGACGACTCCCCGTACAGAGCAGGGCTGCTGGGCTCGGAGCTCACGTCTACTTCACACATCCTGGAGATCTCCGCTGCACAGAGACCATCAAGACACATAAGTACGCGTACACATACATACATAAGTATGCACAGTACACACACACACACACACACACACACACACACACACACACAAACACACTCACACACACCCACAAACAACAAATCAACACTCATGTCTATCACAAAACGTCATATTGACCAATCGTATGTAATCTCTGTATGGAAGAAATGATTGCACAAACATACAAAAATCTAAAGTTGGAAAGCACAATACTATTTTTAATCACCACATTTTAGTCTAACATCTATTTATTTTGTGATTTGGCAAAGCGTGGCTGTGTGTGCCTTTTTTTGCTTTCTAAACATAAGCTGACCAGAAAGCTCTAGTCGTTGGTTTGGTGTTTTTATAGCAAAGTTATTGAACACAAAAGTGGTCAGGAAATCTCTGGTGAAGAGAAAAGACCGGAGTACCCCCGCGTGGGCGCTTTGATTGGATGAAAGGGGAACACACACACACAAAAGTGCAATTTCCAATCTCGTGTGCGCTCAATGAGCCCCACCACAGCGGCGACCAACGACCAACAAGAGCGACGAGAGAGCGAGCGAAACAAAAGGCTGAATAATGAGCCGCTCGAAAACGAGAGCGGAGTGCGCAGCGCACACAGGGGTGAGGTGGGCCAGTGGTGAGTGTGTGTGTGTGTGTGTGTGTGTGTGTGTGTGTGCATGTGTGTGTGTGTGTGTGTGTGCATGTGTGTGTGTGTGTGTGGTGGGGGGGGGGTGGCACTGGACAGCGGCTCTCGAGTGTGTTGTTTGTCAACTTCAATAAAGGCCGAGGCCTGTAAAGCACAGCAGCCTCCAGCCTCCGACTTCAATGGAGAGTTATTGATGAACCGCGTCGGCGGAGCCCACTCACGGCGGTAAGACACTCACCGGGGCGAAGGCCATTTGAAAGTAAAATGTGCCCTTTGTGAAGAGTTGCTGTTGCTGTTGTGTGTGTGAGAATGAGTGTTTGTGTGCATGTGTTATCATGATCTTATAATAAGGGTGACAGCCCTTTTTCTAAAGCCCCCTTTCTCTTATCTCAATTAGGCTACTGTATAAGCAACCTTCAGCAACAGAGAGAGGGTCTTTCTTTCCACTATCATGTAAGATGATCCTCTGAAGCGATGAAATCTACTTACTCTAATTAGGTCAACAGTTTGTGGAAATCTACAATGTTATGTACAGAGAACATCCAATATGTTTGTAATACATAAAACGGTTTTAACAGAGATGTATTATTTTGACAATGAGAAAGGGGGTGAAGATTCTGTGTTTGTTTTGCATGGTTTACACTGTCTAATGTCAATATCTAGTACATGACGGTGGAGAATGTTATAGAGTAACACACTTTGCTGCTAGGAGAAGGTCACAATTATGTGCATAATTCCTCTGGCGACTGAGGTAATGTAGTGGCAATAAACAGCCGGACAGGATATATTCAATTACAGTAATTTCCTGTCTCTTAACCGAGGTTTATAAATTGATTTTGCTACATTTCTTCCGCTATGATGTTACTGTAATATGCAGGGGAGGGCTGTACATGGGAATACATGTATTTTCTTCATTCTTCTTTCTGATTAAAGCAATTATCTGATTCAGAATAATTGGGCTCTTGGGCAATGTGGCTAATACAAGGGTGCGGCCAATACATGGCTTTGTCTTTCTAAAGGAGCTCTAAGCAATGTTGGGTAATGTCACTTCTGCTGAGATTCAAACAAAACAGACAGCTAGCTCCCTTCCACCTCCCTCCCGTGCAACTGAAATTCTCCTGAACGCATATCTCGACGTTAAGTGGCTGGAAAAGTTTATGTTTCATCGTCCAGGCTGCACCAGTCTGTTTTTGTTGCCTGGACAGTCTACAGAGACGCCATTTGTTACAGTGTATTCAGGGGGCAGACAGGTTGCGGATTGTGAGGAGATGTTTGCTGTATGTGACAATTTTTTTTATCTTAGAAACTGCGTGACATTGCTTAGAGCACCTTTAATTTGTGCAAAACACCATTGTGGGATTTATACGCCATAGCATGCAACTAATACACTGGAAATGACTGTACTCAAAGCACCCAGCGTCATGGCCCTTACATAATCGGAGTCCAACTAGAGATTAAAGTTGCTACCATTTCCTTCATGTCATGCTACAGGAAGAATCTGTTACATTTTCTCATGAGTCAAACTCTTGAGTAATGCTCACAAACATCCATGGCAGGTTTGGCTACCATGTCAAATGCAGAGTCCTTTTCCAAAGACCCTAATCAGGCTGTGATAGTGGCGCTTAGAATCACAGAGATCCTATCAAAACGTCAAACATGTGACGTGTGCATGACGTGGCTTCCAGAGGAAGCCGTGACTGTGGTGAGTGACCACAACCAGGCGCTGGCACGCACCTCAGCGCTAGTACAGTAGGCACATCTAGGGCACATCTTTTCTAGGGCACAGGTCACAAGCTAACAGCACATCTGCAGCACAGGAGTTTCCTATGAACTGCATCTAAGTTTATTGGGCCCCTGCGCACTTGTAATTAGTCTATACTAATTTGTTTTTGTTCTATGGAATGCTATAATAGAACGCTGACTACAAAGCATACACTGCACAAGTTAACTAACACACAACGCCAGTTTCCCTCAGAACTGAAGCCAGTGTTGTGGAGCAGGTGCCAGGTATATTGTAGCATCTTGTGGTGGGAAGTCAGCTGTCACCGACTTCCGCTTTCTCCTGGGGAGACTGGGCTGGAGTGGACAGGGGTCGCGGGAGCATGGGGCACTGTGGGTTTCTAGGTCAGGGTCAGCTGTCAGCGGCCAATGTGTGATACCAGCGATAAGCACAGACTGACACGCTGACACAATTGGCCCCGGCCTCGTCGATCAAGGGGGGATTCATGCCCGTGCCGTCGCTCGTGAGGGGAAAGGAGCGCACACACCATGTCTTTGTCTTCCACTCTCTCGCTCTCCTTCCCTCTCCCCGGCAAAACCCAGACAATCACTGCACTTTCAGACCACCAGCATCACCCCCCCCCGCCCAATTCCAACCAATCAGAGAAAATGCTTATTGCGCAGCCTTCTTCAGTGTACCTTTCACTTTCCCCCTGTTCTAACATGACAACAGACACATACTCATAGTCTGCCCATTACATGTCTCTCTGTGCACATCACACATTAGACATTGCTGCTCCTCAAAACAGAGAAGACAATAACACCAGTGTCTTCTAGGCTTGTGTCTACTGTAGAGCCAGGTTAGACACGGCTTTGTGTTCTCTCGGATGATAGAGGAAGTCAGTATTCACACCTTTATGGCAGTTAATCATTCTGCTGGCAGGGGAATTGCACAAAGAATTCCATTCCTGTGTTGCTTTTTTTGTTTACTTGCGTCATTATATTTGGTGTTATCTGCATGCAAATCAAATCTTTCCTGAGAATCTAACGCATTCTGTAAGCGACAGACTCTAGCAATTTCACAAGCATTTGCTCAAAGCCCCTTAACCAAGGTTGAGTTCATACGTCATAGTCAGCGCAAGGGCCTGTTATCACAGCAAACAGAGAACCTGACCATTCCCTTCACCTCGGAGGCTTTCTACTGGCAACCCCGTCAGAGCCCAGCCCAGCCCAGCTCTGATGTCCACGCCGCAGATAAGGCCACATCACAGCGCCAACTCATCTGGGAAGCTACTGTAGCTACGGGGGTCACAGCAGGGTGAGACTTTTGTGGACAAGGCCCCTCAGTTTCAACAGGTCTCCCACAGGAAGCAGACAAGATCTGGACAAAGTCTCGGTTCTTCAGAGAGAGTGAGAGAGAGAGAGAGAGTGAGAGAGAGAGAGAGATAGAGAGAGAGAGAGGGATGAGTGATTAGAGGTGAGTAGAAGACTGTGGTCAGAGCTGATGCTGACGATGTCTCACAGGGCAGATGGACTGACGTGTCCCCAGCAGAGAGAAGTCAGCATCGGAGGGACGATAAGTATAAGTCCAGTGTGTGACGCTCGCACAGCTGTGTGAGAGCCAAAACACCTGGCCGTCCTCCTCCTCCACGTCCTCCTCCTCCACTTCCTCTATGGCTGACATCATGACTCAACTGCACTGGAACTGCAACATCACTTCACACGCACTTCCCTCCCTCCCTTCCTTCCTCTACCCCTGTCTTCTGCTGCTGCCACTCTCTCCTTCTACTGCACGCTGACCACTACCAAGGTCTCCTCTGCACTGGACGGTGAATGTCATTCCAGTTTGCAAGTCGCTTTGGGTAAAAGCGCTAAATTAATACAGTAGTGTTAATGTAAAAAGCAGTATAGCAACTCTATGTAATCCAAACAGTATGCCAAGACAGATGTATTCATTACTGATAAAATAAGTGAGAGTTCAACTAATCACTCGAGGGCTGAGTGCCTGTGTGATTTGCAACTCGAAAGACATGATCCCCAAGACCAAAGGGGCGTAAGTGACATTTTGGTCAAAATTTTGTTATATACTGTATATCACCTGAAAGCTCTTGATGAGCTCTCTTAGCTGACAAAATTATAGAAGTAAAATATTTCTACATTTATATATCAAATATAATATATATTAAATTGCACTTGGCTATAACGTTACTGAACAAAAACCAAAGGTCTTTAACTGTGAACATACAGTATAGAAGCAGTTCGATTTGTTTTGGCTCTCCTGTAAAGTTGGTGAAATGTCACTTACTGTACGCCCCTTTGGTTCTCAGCCCTTGCACTGATCAGCGTACAGTGGAAGGCTACACAGCGAGTCTGATCATAAAAGTGCTCTAACGAGTCTGTTCCACAGGGCTCATAAGACTAAGTGCTCAGTGCATTAGAGCAATACTTCTGAGTGCTGCCCCTTTAAAGGAGATGTAATGGCTTCATTGATCTGCGCTGTGAGACGCTCGGTGTGTGGAGACAAATGAGCACAGCGGCACAGGCCCAGGATCCCTGACGCTGACGCTGCTTAATTCTACACTCTGGTCTGGGAGCAGCACCTCCGACACCCCACCAGAGATGTGTGCTGTGTGCTCCCCTCTGATCAATGGCTCAGATTTGGGAGAGTCTGACTGGACACAGCCCTACATGCTCTAAGACAGACGAATAAACCCCAAAATTCATTTCACATGTTCCTACTTCTCAAGCAACAACAGTCTCTCATGTTGTAAATTCCTCACTAGTTTTGCTGCCCACTCTGATCATCTCTGCTCTCTCAGCTCTGCAGCTCCATAAGCACCATGTACTCCATATGGCACAGCCGAGAAAGAGATGAAGAGAGAGACAGAAAGAGAGAGAGAGAGAGAAAGATAGAGAGGGAGGGAGAGAGAGAGAGAGAAAGTGAAAGAGAGAAAGAGAGAGGGAGAGAGAAAGACTTACTGATATTCAGAAATACAAGGATCACCTTAGCACATAGGAAACAGGAAAGATTTATATCTACATACCGCCAGCAAATTCTGCTCTATACCAACTTGATCCCACGTCCAGGGTATTTTCCAGACTACCAGTTCAGCAGAAACGGAGACAAACAAGAGCAGAGCAGCGCAGCGGCTCTCAGTTTGGCTGTTCTTGGTGTTGCATCATGGGACAGCTCCACTCAACATTGAACAACGCAGCAGCAGGGTCGTGCCACCGCACAACATAATATAGCAGATCAATCTGGCCCATCCTGAGGCACGGCTCTGACAGTCCCTTCACCTCTGACGTCTATCACACACACACACACACACACACACACACACACACACACTATACATTACCAGAACATGCGAGTGGCCTCGGTCATTTACACGGCACACAGTGTTCTCTGTCTCCGGCGAAAACTCAATGCAGCCACTCAGACTCATAATTTAAGGGTAGAACGGACAACCTACTGGCTTGGCCCCAGATAATGAACAGAACATGACGCATGGCCGGCCAAAATGCAATCACACAGGTCAAGCAGCACACGAACGGCCGTGTCAAGCATAGACCGGCATATTAGATAAGCAGACCAAACGGACCAAGTGCTTGTGTGCGAGAAAAAATCAACTCTTTTATAGTAATGCATCGTAGAAATATGCACTCTATTTTCGGGCCATTTCAGACATTCATAGACAACTTTTTTTTTTGTCCGACGCAGATTTCATGGCATCCTGGGAAATTGAGGGCTTTTTTTTTTGCTTCTTTAAATGCAGCACCACACAAACCAGACTACTGACTGCAGAGACATGCACTTAAGAGCAGCTGTGAACGGTTCCCAAGCTTACATCACAGCAGCACAGTCACACAGTGACTCTATGAACGCCTGCTGTAATCTCCAGCCCCGAGGCCGAGCTCATTTGTTTGCACTTTGGTGTCCTGAGATAATCACCTAATGGATTAATCGTGCCCATAAAATGACCTTGAGCTCTGAGCCAGTGTTGACTCAGTATCACAACGCAAATATCACTGTGCTGCTGTTGATTGGCTCCACAAAAATCCCAGACCAGAGAGGAGTGGATTGGATTGCCAACATTCTCTCTCTCTCTCTCTCTCACTCTTTCTCTCTCTCTCATTCTCTTTCTCTCCCTCTCTCTTTCTCTCATTCTGTCCCTTACTCTCTCTGTTCGTCTGTGTTCCCCCTCACATTCTCTCCCACTCTTGATTCCACAGGCAGGCCAAACAAGTGGGCAGAGTGGAATCTGTGAGGAGAGGCATCTCGTAAACAGTGCCTGTGTGATTCGCAACTCGAAAAACATGATCCCCAAGACCAATCTAGTCCCAAATTCAACAACTATTGAAGTGAAAAAGACCTGCTACAGGACTAGTATGTTCCATGTGTCAGACAAGACCCCAGGACAGAGAGAATGAGTGGCATACTGTATGTGGATGCTCATTTCCAGAGCACAGCAGTGGTGGTCTGACATGCAGGGTTAGACAAAGAGAGACAGGCTATGCCAGGGTATCCACATAATATGCACTCTATGTGTATGTATGTATGTACAGAATTGAATTCAAATCCTGCATCTTGTTAGCTTAATTCTATGATCCAGTTGTATGCCCCGGGGCACTCTGCAATGTACATAGGTGTGCATTGTCTGTGTTTCTGGGAATGACGGTGTTTGTGTGGTGAAGCTTTAAGTCAATCAGGACTGCAGTGCCAGGGTGCATTGGCTGCATCAGGGATGGAGCCTACCTGTCTGAGGCCCTCAATCACAGGGGCTGCGCCAGAAATTGAGTTTAGTGACACTAACACAGGAACATGTCTGTCTCGCATCACAGACAGTTCCCAGAAGAACAGTCCACCTTCCCTCCCCATTATTTCAACAGGGGATGATATAACCTCAGGTATTTTTGAGTTCTAACATATTCATACAGTCTTAAAAAAAGGACCAAGAGAGGAGTTATGATGGTTTGACAAAAATAGACTTATCATGCCCTGGACATGGTTTTGCCATTAATCCACAGAGGCAGCATGCAAAGAAAGAGGAAGTGGTTCGAATGTGGTGAATAATTCAGAAGGAAATCTTAGATCTCTTTGTGGGTTGGTAACATTATCCATTCGAGCCTTACTGTGCCGCTTTGATTGAGAAAGCAATGGATGGTCCACAGAGGAGAGAAAGTGAGATATCATAGATAGGAGAGGTTTGTCCATTACTTAGCGTATGGTCTAGTGATCGTGACAAGAGCTCTTCATCTAAAGTTTCTTTTCAATGTCTCGCCAATGCTAATGGACTCAACCATGAGAAAGACAATGCCGATGGCTCCATGATTTACTTCACTTAAGACAATGCCGATGGCAACTGAACGGAGTTTTAAATGGTCTACAGATTAATCAGTCATGAAAAACATAAATCTTACAACCCTGTCTCAGTCTTCGCGGCACACAACCTCTTTAGTAGGCCTACATTCCTGGCTGTTTCAGTGGAGACAGTAATTCTGAAAGGTCCAGGTCTGGCAGCAGTTTTGTTGGTGCAAGTGCTGGCAGGGAAAACAGCTTTACTCATCAGGGTTCAATTGTGCGCTAAATGCTTTCCGCTAGCATAATGACTTTTCTAAACAGCCCGCCATTTGTTAGGACCGAGCGTGAGGTTAGAAACAGACAGATACGGACTCCACTCAGATCAAAGTAATCAGATCAAAGCCAGGGCCAGGATGCACTTAGCATTTTTTAACCAACTTGAATAGGCAATCTTCCATTTAGCAAGAATGTGAATCAAATTGAGCTTATTTCATGCTGCTTATAAGCTGCCACTGAATTTCCATCCTTATGACTACCTAAGTAGCACCTGCCAGGCATGTTAACGTATGCTATCGCTAACAGTCAATATTTCCTGATGTGAAGTTTTACTGGACTAAAACAGGAACTACAGAGACACTGGAACACATGTTCCCTAAACACATATGATGAGCCTACCATTGGCAATATAAATTGAAGTACAGCTAATTACTGTAAGGTCTGTGATTTACAAGGCATTGCACAGATCAAAGTCCTGAGCAAGTTTATTGTCAATAAAACATGGGCAGGGAATGTTAAACATGTTTTGTAAAAAAAAAAAAACATTATAAAAGTGATTAAGCGGAAAAGGGAAGAACGTGTTGTTCTGTTAACTCAGACTGGGAAGATCCGCGGAGTGAAGTGAGCGACGCATGGCTGCGCTTCAGCACAGGAAGGGAGGTGTGCTTGTCGGAAAAAAGGATCTACATCTGCCTGACTGTCCAGGAAAACACCACCCCTGCTGCCAGCACAAGGCCTCTCTGGTTCTCTCCGCCGTGAGCACCCTTCTTCTGCCAGAAACCAAACTAAACATGCAACATCTGAGAGGATGTCACTTCCATACTTAATAGGGAGCTGGTGTGTTTGAGCGCAGGTCTGTAGTGGATGTGGTCATAGTGTGGCTAAGGAACTTGGATGGTATGCAGTAGTCACCAAGAAAGAAATGGGTTTGATTCCTGGTTGCCACAGCCGTGCCCTTGAGCAAGGCCATTAATCCCACGATGCTCAAGGGAGACTATAGCCCCTGCAATTGGTATCTGTGAGTATCTTTGAATAAAATCGTCAGCTAAATTCATAACTAAGTAAAATAAGCAAGTACGGTTCAGTACGGTGTGTGTGTGTGTGTGTTCCTGCACGGACTCGGCTCGTAGGAGGAGGACGGGGTGAACTCCAATCTGCTGATTATGTCCCTGACAAAACCCTGCCGAGGGGAGTCATTAGGCACTTCCACACCGATACCCACGTGTGCTCCAGTACACTGGCCCCGCACACATCAACAGCCCCCACCATGCGGCGCACACACACACAGCAGAACTACTGGGGTTCCCTTGGGTCGGCTCTACAAGTCCAAGTGACACAGGGAGGCGGGTGTGCCAGAGTTCAGCAACCAATTACTACTGAGACCCTTCATTCATTAGGGAAACATCAAGCGTCAGCTTTTGGACTGGGCAGGGCAGACTCACAAGCACAATTAAGCGCTCACAACGAACACATGCCATATATACCTGCACCAAAGAGCAAGTCCGCTGCATTTGAATGAAGTTTGAGTGGATCAAACATTTTTTTTTTTGTAACTAGTGTCACAAAACTGGACTGAGGAGGCCTTAAATGCATGCAGTTCTGTGATATGTGTTTACAGAGGTGTCAGTGTTGGTTGTCATGTGAATGTCGACCCCATTCTTCACTTACACCCCCCACCCCCACCCCACCCCACCCCCTCACCCACCAGACCACAGAGGATGTAATGACAGGAAAACTCTCTGAGTCAACACTTCTCATCAAGGTTATCACTGCAAGACTTGCTGACCTGACTGGTCTCAGTATCACCATAAAAATATCACTGGACAGGGCGTCAGTACACATGAACACTAGGGTGCATCCTCCTCCTCCTCCTCCTCCTCCTCCTCCTCCTCATCATCATCATCATCATCACTGTGCAATAGACGTGAGGGGGAAATGGGGAGACCAGCTCTTACATTCATACACGTAGCCTCTACGACGGCAAGCACACACGTTTGCAGACAGGAAATTTGCAGTGGCGCGCAAGACAAAGCCCCTGAAGCCACAAGGTGTGAACAACGAGATGAAACGATGTGATTTCATCCTCACACTAACTTAGTCAATGCAGCAGATGTAGAAACACATATGAAAACGAAACGAAACATTGCAAAGCTTGATTAAGTTCTGTGTGAATGGCAATCACAGAGTGATAAAGTTTGACAAAGAGCAGAAATTTAGAGAAAAGTGTTTGTAAGTCAGCATACTGTAGGCTACAACATTGTGCTTTTAGTATAGCAAGGAGAAGGCATTTCATCACAAGAATGTAACTCAAAGTTTGTTCCCAAGCTTTAAGTTGGTATCCAAAAAGTGTCTTACTTACTCCACTGGTTTAATAAGCTATTCATATGCATCTTGAAAGGGGGGTTGGCACTGCCTTCTTCTGAACAAAATGCCCAGACAAAGTCAGCGAGCACCTACTGTATGGCTTAACACAGCAGCTGGGAGAGACAACACAAACAAATACACAAAGACACACACATGCAAAAATGAGAAGCACCAACATATACAACAACATGAAACACAAACAAACATACAGTAGACTGCGTTGCACATAGAGGTAGCCCTGCAATAGCAAAGGCACATTGGGGTGGCTGTGATGTGAATTAGGGAGAACAGGAAGGATGCTTTGGGTTGCACCGGATTAGAGTCATACAGTACGTGCACATTAAATGACAAGGCCTCTACATGGGGTATATCGAAGTGTACCCAATGTCATAACGGTTTAAAAATATTGTTAGCTGGCCTAGCCTACAACAGATCAAGCTTTCCATATCACCCATCGCTACTACTCGCCATATCGTAGCATCACTAAAAGGTAGGCTGATTTTTTCACACGGACATCACTGTTGGTGTGGAATGGAGCCAGACCCAGGCATGGACTGGCCATAGGGCATACCGGGCAATGCCCGGTGGGCCGACGCATATTTGGGCCGAGGCTGTCAATTTAATAATAATAATAAAAAAAATATTAGGCTCATTTATATAGCGTACGGCCACAACGGCAGCGAATCGCGGCCCATTGGTTGACTGCCTTAATGGACATTGGGCTAGTCCAATGAAATCTCAGGGCCCTCCCTATCTCCCTCCCGGCCTCATCTCCCCCTTGACTGGAGTTCGACCGGAGTTTGAGACCGTCCGTAAATGAAAATGTACGAAGACAAACCACAAAAGCGCAAGGGGGGCGCAGAGAAGTTGCGAGGTAAAAGGCTAAAGCCTACAAGTGGATGCAGCAAAAATGTGCTAAAATTACAGAAATGTTTGCCACCACAAGTTCAAACAGGGCCGTCGATATATAGCAGCAGTGCAGAAGCAGCACCGAGTGCAGGCTTCAGAGAGGCACATGCGAGTGTGCAACAGAGTTACACAGAGGAAGGAGTAGCTATTCAAATTGATTCGGAGGAGGAGGAAGAGGTGAGAGACGTGACCCAGCAGGGACAGATTGAGGAGGAGGTCAGAATAGCTACTGTGAGGCAGGTAAGAAGGAGCCGAAATGTTGGCTGAACTTTTTGGGCGCACAACGAACAATTAAAAGTTTATCTGCGACTGCTTCTTCCCCTTGCTTCTTTTAGATGTATTAACCTGCCTACTATGTAGGATTCAGCACCCAGTTAAGCAAAACAACGTTTTATAGTGTGAGCGCGTCTTTTTGTGTGGTTTCTGTGTAGGCCTACCCCTCTCGCATGCATTTGAATTGCGATACCCATTAAATTAACGAGTTGTCGGCTCGCCATCAACCTTCTGAAATCATAAGACAATCACGATTGGTCGAAATTGTTGTCAATCTTGACGCAGTACAACAAGCAAACTATTACATTTCTTTGCGACAAGCAGACACCCATGCACACAGACATGCAGTCAGACGCATGGAATGAAACAGGAATGGTGATAGCCCATGGAATTAACAATGAAAATGTTTTGGGATGTGTAGCCTTTACATCTTCACTAAATAGTATCAAGGTGAATTGTTGGCTAAAACTGTGCAAATGCTCAACATAAATTATAGCAGGTTTTATTTAGTGAAGCATTTAATAGCATGAGTTTTGTGCACAACCTCATCCTTGCTGGTTTAAAGGTCACTCTAGTGTGTGTGTGTGTGTGTGTGTGTGTGTGTGTGTGTGTGTGTGCGCGTGTGTGTGTGTGTGTGTGTGTGTGTGTGTGTGTGTGAGAGAGAGAGAGAGAGAGAGAGAGAGAGAGTATAATAATAATTAATATTTTTTTAGCAAGGGTAGGCTAGCCTACTCGCTTCCATGCAGGCTACTGCGGTTTACTTAAATATTTTTTACAAACAAAACAGTGTGCACATATGTTTTATCGTGTAAATTATCATGGTGGGCCACTATGGCCAAAAATGCCCGGGCCGTTTTTTGGTCCCAGTCCAGCCCTGGCCAGACCATATGGATAGAGTAAATACATGATTAATTTGTGTCAAGAGGAAAGAGGACTAAAAGTAACAGGGAAACTACTAGAAATATTAGTGACGCTTAAATGGCCCTTCCCATCATCCCTTGATTAATTGAAAAACTGAACAATGACACAAAATGTTGATAAAACTCGCCAACATACTTACAGTGACACGCACCCACTGAATCACGTCAGACCGAGAGGGTTAAAGAGAATGGTGTGAAGACACTTCCGTTAAGTCTTGTCACTGTCAAAGCATTTCACAGAATGGAGTTGTCAGAATATAAAGTGGTATAGCTCCTCCGTGTCCCCTAAGACGCCTCTTTCACTCTGCGCAGACTCTCTCAACTCTCCTTCAGCGCGCGCTCTCTTTCTGTCTCTCTCTCTCTGTCTCTCTCTCTCTCTCTCTCTCTCTCTCTCTCCCTCCTATAGCCTACTTGCCGGTGCGAGTCATGCACAGCGGGGGTTGTGACAAGTTATTCTTGATGAAATGCATGTTTGATAGGTTGCCTTAGGAACTCATGTCAATTACGTCAAGTTAGTGCGCTTGAACTCCACCCACTACACACATAAAACCTATTAGCACGGAGAGGAGACCGTGTCCTTTTTAGTATGAAAGTTTGGACTAATTGTAGCGAACCACTTGTCACAGTTAATTTTGTTTAGCATGCTCCTAAGTTGACTTATGAAATGGAAGTTATTAGTGTAAAATGGCAAAAACACGTCCGCACTGCCACAGCCCATGGATAATAACATGAGTGGTGACTGTGCGATAACCCTCCACACACGCACGCACACAAACCAAGCCCTTGCGCGTCCCACTATAGTCCATGATAATAAACAAGCCGGGGACAGAAGAGGACATCAGCGGGGGAGACGAACAAAAATCTCTCTAGAGCGACCAGTGAGTCTCAGCCATCTGCTGAAGACAGGGCTGACTGCAGTGTTAATGAATCATCGCTCTATTTCTGTCTCCGATTCATCTCAAACTTTTCTGGGCGCGTAAAAAGAAATCAGTTGCGTTTTTGTCCCCGAAGGCAATGGTTCTTATCGGTTCATATTCTTACCACAGTGATGCATTGAAGGAGAAGTGAAGAATACGTCGACAACAATGAGTCAATAACAAATAACGTTTACAATGTAACCAGCAATCATTTTCCATGGTGGGATACATTACACGGAATAGACTATTTCAAAATAAACTGTGTAGACTGTTCAGCCTAGGCACACGTTGACGTCTTGCCCTGCAAAATAATTTTCCAGTATCACTTTACAAAGTGTTAAAGGCCTAACTTTGTGCAATTTTCTTGACGCTTAATTGTGAGGCTGCCAACGCAAGTGAATTTCGCCATCTGCTGGTAGCAGGATGCAACAACCACAACTTGTGCATGTACTGTAGGCCAATAATGCTCAGGGGCTGGTGAGTGAGTGACTACCCGCTTTAATGATGAGGCCACTCTGCCACACATATCATTATCAAATTATTTGGAAAGCTGTAGTTAAGGCAAAACACAAGGCACTTATTTACACAGTTGCATTAAAATACATATTGAGGTAGAATTATCCAAAGAAAAACAAACAAACAAACCTATCCAGCATTTGGGAGAGAAAAAGAGGTATTTGGAGTGCATATCCCCTGGGGAGTATAGATAAATAAATAATAATTCTATTCAGTGCAATGCTACTTGAGTCATAAGTCACGCTTCATAATAACAGCTGGATATATAGGCTATTAACATGTACCATTGTTTTTTTGAAAATCTGGCCAGTGTTTCAAGAGCTCAGATGGAGGAAAGTCTACAACTAGGACAAGTTTGGCAAAAGTGCATCTGTCATAGTCCAGGTGACGTACTTCAAACAGATTTCGCAGCCAAAACATGCTTCTGCCATACACAGGCCTGACACCCAGTATATTCAGACATAATCCCACATAGACATCTTCTAATGGAATTGGTCGCACAAATCTTGAAGCCATTGATATCTTTGCTGCAAGGTCTGCTGAGAACACGTACCCACCCCCTGAAACATAGGGTGGAAATGAAGTATCTGGATAGATGTCCTGTGACAAATACCATTTGCTTTTTGCATCCCTGCGAGGCATGCCATCACTGATGACTGAGCCAGTGATGTAATTCTTTTTAGCAGGAAAAGGCAACATGTTGATGAGGTAATAAACATTAAGAAAAATATCTGCATCAATTTTCATAACATAAGAGGCACTCTGGCAATAAGTGGCAAGCCAGTTCATCATCATCATAGTCTTCACAGTCAGATTGTGATAGCTGTCCAGAAAGTCCATCAGAATGATATCATTATGCTTCAAGTTCTCTTCAGTAAGAGCGTTTATTGCATTCTTCCCCTCTTCTCCTGTCAAGACACCAACGAAAAAGAGTTGGACAATTTTGATATTAGAGACCAAATCTCGTTGTCCCCACGAATTCCTAACGGCGTCCCTCGACCCGCTATCACCAGGTGCTACCGGAACCATCAACACCAGATGAGGATAGTGTTCACACGCTGAAGGTTGGTTCAAGATGTATTCATAAGTTGACGGTGATACAACTTTGTACAAGTCCTCCGCAATCGGCGTGTGCTGACTGATTCTTTTTCCCTTGGATTCATATACGATGTTCAAAAGAGTTTCCACTAAAAAAGCTATTAATCCAGCCAGGAGTAGATATTTTGCTAACCTGTAATATCTCATTCTTAAAATCCGTTTCGGCTTCAGGTAGCCTGAGGTGGTGGAAAAAGCCAATTTGATTTTCTGCTCTTCTTTACCGGAAACTCCTGATAGGGTATGGGTTGAGCAGTAGGCTACACCGACCCGTCAAGCCACTCCCAGGTTTATAATGCTGTGTTGTGGAGAATAAATAGGCTACAATGCAGTCTTCCCACGTAATGCGACATACCAGATAAGTCATCTGCAAACCGAAGCCTATAGGCTCCTTGTAAGCTACGCATATCCTATGGTTTTTGATCATCTTGTCCTGTCGTTTTCTTAAACCGTATACTTAAATACTGTACTGTAACACACATGGCAGCTCCAGATAAGAGGTGTGTCCTGCCATGGCTCGTAAACACGTGACAGCTACTGTACATATTTGCTATCAGGCTATATTTGGATAGGTTACATGCGATTTGGACACTGTGACTACAGTGACGAAATCTTCCTGTTACTCATTTAAAGTTACATTTTGAATCTAACATAACATAGCCTACTGTACTTAACATACTGCCCATATTTTAATAATGTGCTTTTTTAATAGCTCTTGCAATTTCTCACTGAATAGGTTGCTTGTTTTCAGAGGCATGCAATGTGCCTTGTGTTAAACCTGAAGTTAACCTATCTGTTTTTTATTTTTTTTAAAAGATTGTTTCTATAACATATTCAAACAACAATATTTTAAACAAAATTTGTTTTATTGTAATAGGGGTTACAAAGAAACACCTGTTGTTCACCCAGATTTTAAAAAACAAACAAACAAACAAACAAATTCCAATACCAAACAAGAAACTTAATTTACACAGGTATTCCATGGGGTCAGTGGTTAAGTCTACTGGCGTAGCAGGGAATGAGACCACGGGGAGGTTGTGGATTTGACAATAAAGACAATTTGTAAATCAACTAAATCTTTGTACAGTGCTTTACACAAACACACAATACTGATGTAAGTGAAAATGGCCATTTGAAGAAGTAAATGTCCATTCTTTTGTATTATTTGCCACAAGAGTCCTCTCTGACGTCCCGTGCCGTATACTTTCTTGTTGATATCTTTCAAATTCAGTTATCATTATATATTGAACAATAGGTCCTGCCTCAAGCTATTTAAAAACTTAAAAAAATCTATGTCTTTTTCCCTCTATGTGTCCTAACTTCAAAAGGTGATAGGATAGGGCCTGGAACTGCACCCAAATGCATATTTTTTTTTCTTTTACATAGAGTTGTTCATTGCACAGTGCCTGCACAGCCTACAACAATCAAACCAGGGGAAATGTGAGATCCGTCGTGCATGGCATGCCTGATAACTTGCTGGGACAGTTGACAAGAAGGTTCCAATATACTTTGTTGCTGTTATGGTTTTGTCTTGTTGTCTATTGGACCAGACTGAGAAGGTGTTGGACAAGGGAGATAGGAAGGGGCAGGCGGGGTGAATGGTTTTTACTGGGGGAAAGTCACACACAGACTAACACAGACTAGGCTCTCTGGGGCCTCTCCACATGACATGCTGGATCTTTAGATTGAAGTCCTTCATTTTCTCAAGAGTAAGCTCATTGTGTTCCACGGACATATTTCGCTCTGTTCCCATCCCCCCCACCCCTAATCCCCCACCCCCACCCCCACATATGCTCCCAGGTGTTGATTAGGAGTTTAGTAAGAAATGGTGAGATTTTGTTCTGTTGAGAATTTGTGAAGAGGCACCAAAAAAACAAAAACAAAAAAAAAAAACTACATGATATCACACACAAACAGTCTGCCCTCTCTGCAAAACACCGATATCAAAACTGTCACAGTATGACATGTGGAAACCGAGAACGCGGTGTGTGTGTGGTGTAAAAAGTACAAGCACCGAGCCAGACTCTCTATCACCTCTCTGTCAGTGAGCGCTTGGAATGTGCGTAGGTATGTTGTCACATTTTGTTTCAAACAGTAGGTACAACTGTCTTTGGTGTTCCACATTATACATCGCACAGGTTACATTTCCTGTGCTTAGACCATGTGCTTGAAGTCCATATTTCAGTAATAGGTGAGATGTTGACAGCATTCACACTGCACACAACCGTGAGTTCCAGGACACTTTGACGGGCACTGGTTTTAGGATCTAACATGAGAGAATACAAAAAGAATGGGAGAGACCACAGATCTATGAATAGAAAGAGAGAGAGAGATGGAGAGAGAAAGAGAGAGAGAGAGAGATGGAGTACGAGATGGAGAGAAGTGGCTGGGCTCGGGGCAGTGGCTTTGGTAGCTGAAGGGGGTGATTCTGACTCAGGAAGGGCAGAGTGGGTTCAAACGGGGAGAGACGTGGACGTTTATGATCGTTTCCTTCTGCCCTCGAAGTTCCTGAAGTTGGCGGGTCGCATCTTCATCTCGGCGAACTCAATGGAGTGTTCGTGACCCTTCCAGTGGAACCAGTTCACGCCCTGACGATCAAAACAGTTCATGCCGATCAGAAAAATTGCAGTGTCAGCTAGACCCAAGTACAAATGCTTTCAACTCTATTCACAGGCAATTACCTTTTTGAAAAACGTACAAACTAGAACCATCCACCCACAATTTCGTCGTAGTCATTGATGACATGTTCTTACCTTGCTGTGGCTGTTGTCTCCATATCGTCCCATGACGTTGACGCGATGGCAGTTCTTATACCAGAAAGCACCCTTGTAAGACAGGGCACAGTTGGTGACAGCGATGTCATTGTCATGGTCATAGGTTGAGAAGGGTCGACCGTGATGGTAGGTCATGGAATCTCCTAATGAAAGACAGAGGGATGGACAAAAATGTTAGGCCGAGGATATACTGAGAAGTCATACACACTGATGCGTGGACAGGTTGCACACCAGTGGGTCATAGACAGAACAGACAGAAATGACATTCAGGATCCCAAACAGAAGCTCCAGGGTATTATAGAAAGAGACTGGGCTCACAAACATGTTATCCTCTTTAATAAAATAATTTTGAAAAACCACATAATCCTCTTTTTAGTCTCCACAAGTCCCTGAGCCAATAGGAAGAGCTTGTCTCATCATGTATCATTAAGCTTTAACTATGAGACTCCACAGACTGTCACATCACAGAATGACATCACAATATCTGTTATATACAGTAAGGCACAGATACCTGCGCCCTTATAAATGGTTTAAACAAATGCTAGCAAAGCAACTGAAAGTGAATTTTATGTCCTTAATTTCTGTTTAACAAAACATGCAAGTCATTTTGTTATGAATTTTGGTCGATGTGCTTAAAGAGAAACTATGCAGGTTTGGCCATTTCTTTGCTGTTTTCTCGTTTTACGCTTGCAGGTTTCTCTGCAGAGCTTCCCCTACAGCTTTAGCGTGTTTTCTGTTTGTCAGTGCAGTGACTCAGAAGCTGTTCAGTTGAGGTAATTAAACTGAAAAACCCTGCATACAGTAGTTCCCCTTTAAACTGTTTGTGAAAGGAAGGCTGAATGCTTGTGATCTTATGGGCTTCCTGTGTATTGTAACTGACTTCCTGTGTTTTCTCTTGTCTTGCCTTATAGAATTACCCAAGGGGATGTCTTAGGGGGTTACAAACGTCAAACTTCATATTTAAAGGGATATTCCGCCATTTTTGGAAATACGCTCATTTTCCACCTCCCCTCGAGCAAAACAATCGATATTTACCTTGTTCCCGTTCATCCAGCCATTCTGTGAGATTCAGACCAACTGAAAATGAAACCTGGCGTTTTTCTAGGCTGATTTGACATGGAACTACACTCTCATCTGGCGTAATAATCAAGGCAACTTGCAAACGTACCATAGGCGCAGTGATATCTTACGCAGCATCTGAAAATAGTCCCCATAGACAACAAGCAGTAGTAGTGCCAGTAGCTGCAAGTTGCCTTGATTATTACGCCAGATGAGAGTGTAGTTCCATGTCAAATCAGCCTAGAAAAACGCCAGGTTTCATTTTCAGTTGGTCTTATTGCACTTTCTAACTTGAGATTAGACACGTTTTGAATGGGAAAATTACCAGAAATCTTAGTCACTTTTAAACATGAAGCTAGCAGGCGAGAAGCTAATGGTCTAATCCGATTCAATGATCTATGCTAGGCTGAAGCTAAAAGTTGTATCGCCAGACTCACAGAATGGCTGGATGAACGGGAACAAGGTAAATATCGATTGTTTTGCTCGAGGGAAGGTGGAAAATGAGCGTATTTCCAAAAATGGCGGAATATCCCTTTAAGAATAAGTATGCACATTTAAGTAATCTGCTTCATAATTATCATCTTTATCTTTATTTATATTTCAGAATTAAGAGATCTCTTTCTACAGACTGCTGTTAGAGCATTCCCTGTATTACACTGTATCAGAGTTATGTTCATACTTTGCTGCCAAAGACACATTTAGTTTGTTTATTATTGTGCTTCTCAATTGTACAGGAGCCCGAGAGCAAATCTTCTTTAATTGCTATAACACTTACCTGGTGACTATAATAAATGCAATTCATTTGACTTATCATGAGACTTAGACATTTTTAGAGTCGTATAAAAGTTGTGGCTCTTTTGTTTGCTTTGCCTGTCATGATCGATATTATATACCTCACAATATCTGATGGATATTACCTCACAATATCTGATCGATATTACCTCACAATATCTGATGGATATTACCTCACAATATCTGATTGATATTACCTCACAATATCTGATGGATATTACCTCACAATATCTGATTGATATTACCTCACAGTCTCTTGCAAGAAACTGGTAATAAACCCAGGGGGTCTTTTCCATGTGGAACGCACAGCACTATAGACACTATATAGTCCATAGAGTCGAAAGAGCTTTACAGCTGTATGTGTGGCCACTACAGTACATAATATACTTATGTGAAAATATTCGTAGTGCTTCTCAACAACTTCAAGCACGTACCTGCTGTGCCACTGTAGCCACCGACGTGCACCTTGTAGCGGCTGCGTGGTTCAGACACGGAGAACTTGTCGTACTGAGCGTAGACCGTCTCGCCCTTGTCTCTGAGGTCCACACGCAGTTCATACTGACCAGAGGAGGTGATCTTGTGCAGATTTGAGAGACCTGCAGGAGAAGTGGTAGAGTCGCAGAAGAAGTGGATCAGGCGCATGGTCCAGGACAAATGCTTATCATTTTTATGTTCATATATTATCAAAAGTAACAAAATGGTTCCATGCAATTGTTTTTCTTTTTCTTTCACACTCTGAAACGAAAGCCAGTATGGACATTTGGACAATGTCCCACTTTGCAACAAAACAAACCAGTATTGGCATTTGAACAATGTCGCACTTTGATAATGATCACTTACCCAACCAGAACTCATCATTTAGATCACCAAAGCCGGCGGTGTAGTTTCTCCAGTTTCGGAAGAATTCCACCTTCCCACTCTGGCGTCTCACGAAGACCTGCAGGAGAAAAGGGAGGCCAGTTAGTTTGGTTCAGCTCATAGCAATGCACACATTCCACACATTCAGAAGAGTATGTCACTCAAGGAAATAATTAAATAAAATCAATTATATATACTGTATTTATTTAATATATTTTTCTTTTGATGTGTTTTCCTACTGTTATTTGTATTGTGGTGCTGAGCAACTGGAAGTTTAATTTTTTTCCAGAGCTGTATATGTGTGTGTGTGTGTGTGTGTGTGTGTGTGTGTGTGTGTGTGTGTGTGTGTGTGTGTGTGTGTGTGTGTGTGTGTGTGTGTGTGTGTGTGTGTGTGTGTGTGTGTGTGTGTATGCTGTGAATATATTTATATATTAGTGCAGTTTTGTCTTATTATAAGTATACTGTATATATTTTACTCACAATCCAGCCACCACCATCTGTGGTCATGTCGCAGTAGACTTGCAGAGGCTGGCTCTCATCTCCGCGCAGGTAGATGGTATAAACTCCAGAGGTGCTCTCTCCGTTCAGCAGGGCCTGTGAGCAGTCCTTAGGGTGCTTGTACAAGACGCCAACTACACAAACACAAACACAACAGAACCGAACAGGACAGAGTGTTACCAAGTCATGTTGCTGCAAACATGCCTTTGTTTGGTAAAAGTAAACGCAGATCTTGTGAGGTGCTCACGGCGGTAAATGAAGACTTAAATTAAAATTAAAATTAAGTGTCGTGGCAAGATATTTCTTTATTGATCAACGTTTCAGCTTACGCCGAAAACCCTGATGAAGGCGTAAGCCGAAACGTTGATCATTAAAGAAATATCTTGAAGTTCCGAGTGTGCCACGACACTTCTGTTTAATTTAAGACTGCAAACATGCCCGCATACTGAGTGAGTGAGCTTGTGTGTGGGAGTGATGAATGACTGCTATGCACAAAGATAGCAGTGAGAACATGAATGTGCGTATGTAAAGTGATTGCTAGAGTATGGTAGGGATAAAGGAATGAGTGTGTGAATGTATGAACAAGTGAATGAATGGATGAGCAAATGAATGAGTGAGTGAGTGAGTGAGTGAGTAAATGAATGAGTGAATGAATGAATGAAAAAGTGAGCGTGACAGAGTGAGAACCAGGTTAAGAGGCGAGCGTTTTGAGAATGAGTCAGCGTATGAGAGCTGGGTAGAGATGAGAGCGTTTTGCGGAGCTCACTGGTGGTGAAGGCGGTGGTGATGACTCGACTCCTCTTGGGCCCGGCCAGAGCCTGCAGTTTGACGTCATAAACGGTGGAGGCGCTGAGCTGGGCCATGTTGTATGAAGTGGCGGTTGGGCTGAGGACCACTTCCTGAAATAGAAACATCACTCATGACCCACTGACACACTTTCTATTTCCAGCTCTTTGAGTGCCTGAAGCAACCTTCATCTTTACCAGCAGGTTCAAATGACTGTCAAGTCATTATTTCTCAGTTATTTTTAGGATTAACCTACAGTGTCATCTATCTGCCTGTCTACCTCCTTGTAGTATTCTTCCTTCTCCTTCAAAGCTCGGATGTGTATTGTTGCATTCTGCCGTTTCAAAGGAGTTTCTGTCCTCACAAAACTACTGAACATTTGAATAGAAAATATACTCTGTAATTGTCCTTGGCCTTAAGTGTGTTGGAGGTCCTTGTTTTGATATTCATCCTGTTAGCCACCTTATCTTCCACTCTCATGTCAACCACTCACGAGGGCAGAGCACTTACTCTGACGGCGCCATCGACGGACTCGAAGCTGAGGATGTAGCCGCTGATGTCAGCGCGGGGGGGCTTCCACGTCAGCATGGCACTCTCCGTCTGGATGTTGCTGGCCGCTAGGTCCTTGGGCGCATCCACGTCTGAAAGCAAGCAGGCACCAAAGATCCTTCATTACTTCGCTTTAACCCTCTCTGCAGGCACCCTATTAGCTCGTGCCACAGGTCTGACCTCAGAACAGTGCCGTGATGTGGTGTTAGCACATTTCCTTCACACAAAACTGTGAGTGTGTGGGCTAAATGGGTTATGTTGAGAGTATTGTTATGCTATGGTTTTGTAGCACTCTTGTTCTGTGGCCTTGACTCCTCTGAGGTTTTTCACTCCAGGGTCCTAAGCACCATTTATTTACATTTATAATTATCAATTTAACAGATGCTGGTACCCAAAGCGACTTACATATGTCAGTTATATTACCAGGGCAGAGCAATTTGGGGATAAGTGCCTTGCACAAGGGCACAGCTGTGGAAGCCGGGAATTGAATCCACAACCTTTCAGGCTATTGCATGCTAGCCCAGCTCCTTAGCGACACTACAACTAAACTACAACTGCCCCGGGCTATTGTACTTTGCCACTGTTGTTGCGCTATTGTCTTGTAGCTCTCTTGTTCTGTGGCCTTGGCAACCCCTCTGCACTCCTCTGAGGTGTTGGCTTCAGGGTCCTAGCACCATTCATGTTTATGGTCTCAGAGTGCATGGTTACTCTGGGCAATAAAAAGATGACTGTGCTTCCACAGAGCCTCCGAGCAGTTCTAAGGGGGTTTATAAGCCTACCGGTGGTGAACTCGGTGGTGGTGGCGGCACTCTTGTAAGAGTCGCGCACGGCGTAGACTTTGACCGTGTAGTGGGTGGCTGGGGTCAGGGAGGTCATCTCGAATTCCACAGTGTTGCCTGACACACGTTCCATCACAGGGCCAACTAGGTGGGGAGAGAGTGGAGAAGCGTTATTAGTGAGACAGAAGAATGATATTTCTGATCATGAAAATAACAAAAATATCTTATTAATGTTATCCTATGAAGCCTGTGAAAACATACATAATAACAGGCCTGATATCACAGCTTTTTTCATTTGATCTCATGAGGTCTTTATTTATTTATTTCATTCTTTCTTTCTTTCTTTTATCCCATGTGTATTTCGATCTGACTGTTGTGGTGTCACAGTAATTGAAGGCAACACGTGGCAGTTCTCAGACACTAGAGGGCAGTGTTGTTCTGTGGGTACCTGAGTCGGCACTGTAGGTGATGACGTAACCGTCCACAGTGGCGATGGCAGGCTGCCAGAGAAGCAGAGCCTCTGTGTCTGTGATGTTCATGGCCGTCAGGCCACGGGGCTTATCCAACGCTTAATCATGGAAAAAAAAACACACACACACGGACGCACACACACACACACACACACACACACACACACACACACACACACACACACACACACACACACACACACACACCATTTAACACAGACATACGCAAGTTCATGTTATGGCAGATAAAACCCAGTCCATTTAAAATGAGAAAATGAGGGAATGATATCAAGTTGGATTTAAACGTGTGACATCTGCGCTTTTGGCACAAGAGAGGAGCATTAGGGAGATACAGAGCCGATGCGTACCAGTTGTGACTGTATCAGAGCCTGGCTCACTCTCCTCCAGGCCTTTGACGGCAATGACGGTCACTTGGTAGGTGACCCCAGGGGTCAAGTTGGGCAGCACGGTCTGAGACTCTGCTCCGTCCACAGTCACAGTCATGGGGCTTCCTGTCGAGGAGACAAGAGACCATACAGTCACACATAGTAAGCACAGAGACGGTTGAAAAAGGTATTATATAGGGTATTTAAGGATCTTTGGTAGGCACAAGTAAAAAGTCAGCATCTCTACTACACCAAGACTTTCTGGCACTGTGTAAATGTTCGTTTTAATTGCCCTCAATGTTCATGGGGGTGTTTTCTAACAAAATATTTGTATGTTGCTAGTTTAAACATTGTAAGGGTGGTAGTGGTAGTAGTGGTGGCTGTGTGTGTGTGTGTGTGTGTGTGTGTGTGTGTGTGTGTGTGTGTGTGTGTGTGTGTATACTATATCAATAAGCATATGAACAACCACAGCAATAATCAAATGAACAAAGATTGAATTTGAACTTGAATTTCCCCTTGGGGTTCAATAAAGTATCTATCTATCTATCTATCTATCTATCTATCTATCTATCTATCTATCTAGATGTGTGCATTGGTATAGAATATTTTGGCAAATGTTCATAAGCTTGGGTGGGCAACATTTGCATGTCTGGTCTGCTTTCTGAGTATATGCTTTGTGTGGCTATATCAGCATAGCTCCATGTGATCATGTAAACAACATTATGCAAATCCAATACAAAACAACTGCACCCTTTCCTCAACCCGTGTCATCTTCTATCCCTGCCCAACTGTCATCAAAGTGCGCCCCCCCCCCCCCCCCCCTCCCTCTCTCTCTCTTTAGGCTACTCTGAATGCATCAGAGTGAAAACATCAGTTTCAACAAGTTCAGTTTGTAGCTAGTAGTTAAGCAATATCCTAGTTCTACTTCAAAAGAATCATTTTCTGCAATTTTCTGTGGTTTATTGTCTTAAACTGCAGGCCACACCTTTCTCTGCTGGTTATTTATTTAACCATTTAGGACGTTTTGCAAATAAATCAATATATACAAAACAAATGTTACAGTTCAATCAGTAATCATGACTATATCAGCACCAAGTATTTTTAACCTGGTGCAGTCTTTTCAAAGAACAATAGAGAACACACAAAATCGGTGACAAAGCCAAAGATCCACTAGGGGGCACTATTGGTTTAGCAATGCACTATTTCGGAAAAGTCTGTCGAAAGAGTGATGCGGGATGCAGGACATCTAGGAGAGGAAGGCCAGACTCTAGTGATGAATAGCATCCTTAAACAGTTTCAGATGAGTACATCTGCGGGTGTCTGAGTCTGTGATTTGAAAACCTGCTGCCCGACTGCGTTGAAAGAGCATAGAAGATGTTGAATAGCAAGGAGAGCTGAGAGTAATGAACACTCAATCATAAGCAAGGGACCATGGTTAAGTTATGCAACACTTGCGTCAGGAAGAGAGCTACTCGAACCAAATGAACGGTATGTTCTCAGAAGAGTTCCATTAGAAATAAATCATAAAATTCTGAATTAATGTCCAAGTCTCCAGTCACATGAAAGAACAACACCAGTGAAGACATGCAAATCAACATCACTGCCTTTAGAATTGAAATGAATCATTAATTAACCATTAGTTAACCATTAGTTTGTAGGCTGAGGCTGCACTCACCTCCCTGAAGGGGCACATAGGACACCCGATAGCTGTCGACACGGGCGCGAGGCACACTCCAGTGGACGGTGGCAGACGTGTCAGTGACGTCGGAGAAACGGATGCCCTTGGGCATTCCTAGGCCTGCAGAGAAGTCGGGGAGACAGCGAGAGGACAAGACAAGAGTTAACCCATTAGTGAATGTGGGTGATCGTCCACATCAAGAGCCATATCAGTAGGAGCCAGGCCCGTCGCCTCATCTGTCTGCAAGACTGACCTGCTACAAAGGCTGGAGGAAACAATCGTCCATTCAAGCATTGTTATGGTCTATCATAAAGGAAGTATCGGAGGTGTTAAGAGAAATGGCGAGAGCGTTTCAATGTTTTCATCTCAAATGGAGGACACGCGAACAAAGAGGCCATGACTTAAGGCCTTGTCAGTGTGGAGCCATGTCTCCAAACCTTGCGTGACAGACTTCTGAACTGGATTTGAACTCAACCCCATTACAGGATCACAAAAGCCAAGCATGCAACATCAAGAATCAGGAGCAATACTGCCCTAGAACGCAGTGGACAGAGAAACACTGACAATGATGGAAATACACACACGCACACATACAGTACAAAGACCCACATACAAGCACACAAGCATGGTCAACCGTCCAAAAGACATTAACTTACAAGGCAACCAGACAAGGAAAAAAAGACACGAAAAGGGACAGGACAAACATTGAACAAAAGACCATGAGAAAGCAGGAAAAACACGCGGACATGAATCTTCTAAGCGGTTCCCTGATTGGATCAGTAATCAATTCAGACCAAGACTGATTGGTGGCTAATGATACAACTGGACACTGCTTGAGTTGATGTGGTTTTGGGCCGCCTGCATAGGAGAAGATCCAAGAGCAATGGCAGACCGGTCAGACAAACACTTATATGACGTTCAGACAGATTTGTGTCTGGCCACGTGTTGGTTAGTGTCTTTGTTACAATGCAAAACAGATGTACAACTAATTTCCATACTGAATGAATTACTTGTTTTGTTTGAGACCACTTTGTTGGAACACTGAAGATCAGACACAAGTGTCATGTTAGTAACAACTGGACATTTGTTTGATGTAGAGAAGCATCTGGGTGAAGTTGACCTCATAGAGAGGGGGTTATGGGACATCTGAATGGAACACTACTGTAAGTGTTGTTCTTGCGGTGCCCTCCTACGCTGGCGCAACACAAACAGAAAAACCAAATACCTGTCTTGGCGGCACCAGAAAGGGGCGGGAAGCGGCGTTCCAAAATGACACCGTAGATTTCAATTTGGTACTCTGTGCCCTCCAGAAGATCCGAGACGACCTTTGTCCTCTCGCCGCCGGACACAGTGAACCGCTCAAACCAACCGCTCGCCTCGTCAGAAACTTGTATGACAAAGCTATCAAAGACGTTGTCCGGGGCGCTCCAGGCCAGCTTGAAGCTCGTGGGCGTGACGTCCGACACAAACAGGTGCTCCACCTCGGGCTCCAGCTCTGAGTGACAAGGGTACAACAAGTTTTATCCTCCACTGTGGACTCCACACAAACCCAACTCGGAAGAGCAGTGATGAAGGAACAGGAAAGCTACAGTGTTAGTCTGGACAAAGCACCTCTCTAGAGAGGCGGTGTGAAGAAAATCAAGGCCACTCTCATGCTCCATCTGATTTTTCAGTCATCAAGGCCAATAACATTAGATTTCTATGGCAACCTCACCAGCATGCTCACTAGCTCTCTGTTAGACAGCATGTGTTATACAAGCCATTCAATGCCTTTCAAGAGGTTAGGAAATATTGGAAAAGATAACAGTCAGTGTTTTTCTTGGTTAGAGACAAGCAGAGTGAGTGGTTAGTTTGAAATATATTCTTTACCACTGGTATGCGATGTCAGTATTTTCCTTTTATGTGATTCACACATGATTCTAAGGCTGAATCTTACACAACACCTAAAGCTAGTGAACATTAAAAAGGCTGTTCTCCGTGAGGGTTAAACGTTTGACTGCTGTTGAAGATACCATTGCTTTTAATACCTCTTATAATATCTCCTCCAGCTTTTCCTCCTACTCTGTTGTGAAGATGTCTCATAATATTTATCACTTCCATTCTCCGCCATTTTAAGTTTATAAGTTGCTGATAAACATTTTTCTGATTGTTCCACTACAATGTAAATGTTTTTGCTCAGTTATAGCCAAGGTTATAATGACATGCCTCACAATGGCAGACACTGTTTACAGGTCAACTGCCTGGGCTGGGCTGCATAGAAGCAGGGGAACTGAAGCAGGAGAATATAGTGAGGAGCTGTGTGGAGAAAGTGCTCTGCGCTGAGGAGAAGTGTTCATGTTCGGACTGCACTCCACCCTAATTAAGTCAAGAAGCTTCCAGAAGGACGGAAGAGTGGACGGCTGGAGAGGCCGGCGAGATGTTTCAAGTGGTTTGGACGGGGAAGTGTCTTCATAAACAACTCAGCCTTTGGCAAGGCTCTCCGACTAAAACAAACACTTGTAACTCTTTCATGCACCACTTCTGAACGAAGATCTAACCCGTAGCCTTCAATCGTTCTTTATGTCTGTTTCTCTCTCCCCCCCACACACACTATTGCTTTCTTCTCCTCCCCTGATGACAGTATATGACGAGAAGCTGACAAAGGCGTTTGTTGTCTGCATAAGTGGTGGAAATCAGAGCCAGAGTGGCAGGGTCCCGCTAAGCTGTCCTTCTTCATTAGGGGTCCAGGAGCGCTTCACATGCTTTGTCAGGGGAGCGAGGGGGGGTTGGGGGGGTTGGAGGGGGGGGGGGGGGGGGTTCTTGATACTTCAGGAGTGCTAACATGTGGTAGCCAGGGATCACTTTTCTCCAAAACTGCCCTCAGCTAACTCAATCTGCGCGCACAAAGAGCCGTCTGTTGTTGGCCATGGGACCAGGCGCCAGCTAACCTGGTGAACCAGGCCAGGGCTCCTCGGCCCAAAGGGAACAGCTCAGGGTGTAATAACGCTGCAATAACGTCCGACGCCGAGCGGCGCTGATATGTGTTATTACTGCTCTAATCTCATCACATGCATTACCCCTAACTCTATGTTCCTTGTTACTTTTTTCCCCCTCCCTGCCATCTTAGATTTTGTTCTATGTCCTCAGCTGGTTCCAATGAGGAACAATTGCCCTTGTAGGCACACGGTAACTTTTTTTTTTATTTTTTTTATCTGCGGTTCTCTGCTCTGCTGGATGACTTACTCCCCCGCCTCTCACTTTGTAGACAGCGCCATACATACTTTTCCATGCACTCTGGGGTTTACAGTAGGAACTGGGACTGGGCTCGCTCTTGCACTGGCTACTGAGAGAGAGAGAGAGAGAGAGAGAGAGAGAGAGAGAGAGAGGGAGTCTGTCCCTATTAGCATGCAGGGTCGATGGCTGTGGCCCCTGCCGTCTCTGGGCGGACAAATGCCAAGAAAATGTGTGAATGTGAGTGGGAGAATGAGGAGCGGCCTGGAGGTTGGCCGCTGGGCGTGCATACTGACGAGAACCCCGACAAGAAATGACAAAAACTCCTCGGGGTCACTTCCCCCCCAACGCTCCACACAAGGCTGTGTCCTTTTTCGGTAATGTTATTAGGGGAAGAGTCCAGTGCTATATATATATACAAAGTAAAGCACTGACAAAAGAATACTTGACTGAGTAACGACTGAAGAGGAAAGCAATTTGGAATTTGTACATAGCAATATAACTTCAGTGTATCACTGAAGAATGTCAGAATATTGTGATGTTTGCCAGTTTTCTATGCCACAGATGTAAATGATCTAGAATAATCTAACCGTTTGTTGAAAGCTTTGTGTTTGATTTAACACAGGTATAGTGCATTCTTCTTCTGTATTTGATCTGTCTTTTGTGTGTGTGTGTGTGTGTGTGTTTGGTGCTTATCTCCTTTCTCAGGTGCTCCGCCTAACACCGTATTTACTTACGAATGCTTAATCAGGTGAATCGATTTGTTTGCCAAGTCAATGGCTGCACCTGCGGTCTCTTTGTAAGAGAGAGAGAATGTACAGCCATTGTAAGGTGAATCTGTTGGCCCAGGTGTTTGTTTTTTATAATATAATGGCAGCATGTCTCAACAGGCAGATGGATAGAGAGGGCAAGGCAGAGCTTTCTCTGATGTGAGCAGCGGAGCAGCAACAGCTTCTCAAAAGGAGAAGGTCATATATTTTCCCTCCTCTTTCAGCCTTTATCTCGTTTCCAAGGCAATCTCTGCAAAGTAAGGTTATAAATATTATGGCCACTGGAAGGTATGGTGGAAAATACTAACAGAACAGGATGGATAGGATACTTAGCCACATACCGCTAGTGCAGATGTGCGGGGTTAGCGGCTAATATTTCCATGCAACATGCTGTGAATGTCTTAAGCTCAGCGTTTGACCCAGTAGTGGCGGTGAAAGGAAACACGGCTCAAGTGTTAGAGCTGAGATTTGTGGGAAAAAAACAGAGCTATGACGAAAGCAAAGACGAGAACGAAAGAAAGAAAGCAAGAAAGAGACGGAGTAAACGTGACGGAACGGCTTGCCGGACGTCTGTACCTGTAGTGGTCTCGGCAAAGACAGGCTCTAGGAGAGCGCCGTTATGGAGGCCGTAGAGGACGACCTTGTACAAGGTGGCCGGAAGCAGGCCGCCGAAGGCCTGGCTGGACGCGTCGCCCGGCACGGTGAGGTTGTGCGTGTCCTCACCGCCCTCGGACTCGACCTCGATCAGAAAGCTCTCGCAGGCGCCCCGCTCCAGAGTCCAGGACACCAGGAAGCTGTCCCACGACACGTCGGACACAGACACACTGCCCACTTGGGGCTTCTTCTCGTCTGGATGGCAAACACATCAACACGGCGTTAACGAGACAGGAAATGGTCAACACACATTGGGAGGATGAAGGCAAGACAAGACAAGACAAGACATGACGGAGGAAGAGGACAAGGGGTCATTTTGACAAGGTTTTTTTTTTTTTTTTTTTTGCGAGACGTTTGACGAGGTTCTTTCTCTCATCCTTCTCTTTTGACGATCCTTGACTCGGATCCGCTGGACGAAGGCCCAGAGCGTCTGTGGTCACTTTTGTTTCAAAAATAAATACATGTATGATTAATGTAAATGACAGAGCATGCATTTGATTCAGTGGAACTTACACACAAACAACAAAAAAACAGACAAACAAAAAAAACAAAACAAAAAGAGTACACGATTCTGAGAAACCATGGAAAATCTTTTTCAGATGGTCAAAATTCTTGCAGTGGAATCCAGAGAGCCCACAGGCTCCGAGAACATGATTGGAAACACCTCCGCTTTAACCCCCCACCCCCAGAAGCCCAACACCTTCAGCTCAGTTTTAATACCCTCCAGTTGCTTTTACACAAGCAAAGCAAACAAATCCCTCCATGCCTGCAGAGAGCACCCAAACGCCCTTTACAGCCATAAAGGAGTGGGCTGTACAGTAAAGCAAACAATGCTTCCATGCAAGGCCCATTAGCGTCATGCATACACCTGACTCAGTCTTTGCTGAGGCAGCTCGCCGATTAATGGCTCTGAGCGAGCCATTAACTCCTGAAGGTCCCGTGTAGCCCAGCCGGAGCAGAAGTACACGGGCACGCTTCACTCACACACACACTCTCACACACACACACACACACACACACACACACACACAACAATAACGCACAATACAACGCAACGCAACAGAAGCCATGCAGGAGCGCTGAGCATCCTGTAATTGGATGCCGTTGTGCGGTGTCAGCACTCGGGATGCGAGAGGCAGGGCAGGTAGCGAGCGAGCGGGCGAGAGAGCGAGCGAGAGAGCGGGCCACGGGATGCACTATACAGGCGGCCATTATCTCCTACCACCGACACACTCGCCGTGGAGTGGGCGGAAAAACGGAGCCGCAAATGGAACGAGGGAAGGAAGGAATGACTGAATGAATGAATAAAAGGATGGAGTGATGGAGTGATGGAGTGATGGAGGGCGGGATGATGGGAGCCACGCCAGTGGCAGCTTTTGGCAGCGTCTTTGAGGAGTGAGAGAGAGAGAGAGAGAGAGAGAGAGAGAGGGAGAGATAGATAGAGAGAGAGAGAGAGGGAGAGAGAGAGAGAAGGAGAGAGAGAGAGAGGCTTCTTCACGGCTCGGAAGAAGTGCCATTAATTCTCCCAGGGGGTTGTTAAAGTAGTGGCCATTATTATTCTCATCATAAAACAGACACCATCATCATTATCGTCGTTTAGGATGTTCAGAATTCAGATGGCGGTGGCAATGACGCTTGTATTGTCTAACCTGTCTGGTTGGTAGAGTGGAATTCAAAAGTTACAGCAAAAACAGCATTCCATTTCTGGACTAAGATTTGAAAGAGATGGGATCAATTTATTGTTAAGAGTTGATAGAGTTTTTCCTCTCAAACGGCAAAAAAATGCTGCTCATCTGAACGTTTGGGCTGGTCAGTGTTAACAGGTAAATGGCCACAGTGATGTTATCATGAGAGAATATGGCTGGTTTCCGAGATGTGCTTTTATACTGAGGCATCCAGTAACTCGACCCATTCATGCACACGGGCGGTTTCCCTGTCATGCGATATCTACGGCTCTACTACTCTCTTGGTAGGAGCTTTTCCATGCAACACGTCTCTTTTCCAAAACCCATCCCACCGCAGAGAGAGAGAAAAAAAAACCCACTGGAAAAAGCAATCAATTCCACCACCAAACAGTGTTTGCTTCTTGACCACTTCTTTGCATTGGTTTCTGCTGCTTTCTTTATGAGACACATATTTCAATCAATTTCAAATCAAATCTTTTTTTTTTTTTTTTTTTTAACAACAAAAGGCCATACACCCTTTATTGACTCACGCCAATGGGGTTTCCAAACACTTGAACTCCAGAAGTCATGTAATCCCCTGCACACAGCTCCCCGCTTTACGATATCTAAGTGAGGCTGGATCTTCCACCCATATCCCCCTCTACCACCCCCCCCCCCCCCCTCCGCTTACCAATCCCCCATTATAAGCCGGCTGTGGTGAGCGCTGCCTGTTTGTCCTACGTGTCTGGAAATGATAATGGCAGCAGAAATGAATGCGGTGGATTATGGCACCGCCGATCGGGGGCTGAGACAATGTCGTAACAGGGCCCTCAGCATGGGGCCTATTTATCAAATGGCCCCACAGTTCATCGTGGTCAAATCGCACAAAACCAGAGGGGAGCGCACTCACTCCTGACAATTATCACATGAATGAGCTTTGTGCTGCGCGCTCCCCGGCCCAGGCTCTTCCCCTCGTCCTCCCGTCCCCACCGCACAGAGAGAGAGAGAGCGCAGGGCCTTTAACGAGAAGCCATTTTTATTCGCCACCCGAACCAGCTCGACCCCCCCTCCCTCCCATGTCATATCAATTTTTGCCCGCGGCAGTACAGTTAATGACTGCCCCCGTTGCATAACTCCCGAATGTTCTTTAGGAAATGTTTGCCTTGGAAGTTTAAGCAGAACCCCCCTAACCGCAGGGCTCCAGCGAAAGAAAGGAAGGGGCGGAGGGGGGGGGGGGGGGGGGCGGGGGGGGGGTTGGTGGGGTGGGGTATGATAGAATGCCATAATCATCTTATTTGTCTTTCCCCTTGTTTCTTTAAGAAGTAAAATAAACCCACATGCACCAAATGAGCGTTGGAGGGGAGAAGCTGAAAAAATATTCGGAGCAACAATGAAGCCAATTCATGGCTGACTTTGGCCTTGGCGCGCAGGGTCCAGAGCTGCCAGCGTGTGGGCACGGCTGAAAAAAGTGCCCCCAGTCGAAACAATAACCACTTTTTTATGATTTTTTTTTTTTTAAAAAGCGCTCAACTCAGCTCAACGCCTGTTTTAAATCGAGTTAGAAAGACGATAGGGTCTTTATCCTGTGTGCAGGAGACAAGATGAACAGTGGTCAGACTCCAGAACATGACTGTGCATGAACGGAGTCTCTGGCAGCTTCAAATGAACCCAAGACATGAGCAGCAGTAGCATGCAGGGGGAGGGGGGGAGGGGGGGTAAAAAAAAACACACACGCAATAAACACACTTAGACGTTCGGACACTTTCTGGGACGGCTTGGACTGACCGGTGGTGGCAGTGATGGTGGCGGGGGCGCTCTTCCTCCGGGCTCTCTCCGCCACCAGGGTGATGGTGTAGGCCATGCCAGGCGTCAGGTTGACCAGCGTGTGGGTGTCGGCGCCACCGGGCACCTCCACCTCGGCCCGCCGGCCCTCGGCCGACACGAAGACCAGGCGGTAGATGTCGATCTTGGCCAGCGGCTTGGTCCAGACCAGGAGCAGCGTGGTCTCCGTGGCCTCGCTCACCTCCAGGTCCTTCGGAGCGTCCAGATCTAAGAGGAAGGACGGAGCAAATGAAATGAAGGCAAATGAAACGGGTTTGTCAATCACTGTGGTTCAGCCCTCAAAAATGATTGGTCATTCGAATGTGTCCATCAAATCCTGTCCTGATTTGCAAACATACTGTAGGCCAACGTTTGAAAACATTTGAGGAGGTAGTTCTCTGTGAACATGTTAGGAGATGGACAGAGAGTTACCGTTGATCGTCAAATGTATCTGTTCAGTCACCCATGTTTGCTACTGTTCAAGGAATTTGAACGAACCTCTGGTTGAAAGTAACACTCTTCAAGACAACTTCATGGCGTCTGTCTGCAGACTTCGCATTCATGTTTTGAGTCTAACGAAGGAGCTTTGAGGCTTTTTTCCAAGTCTTATGACAAAACGTACTACAGTCTGTGAGAATGAAAAGGACTCACCAGTCACTGCGTTAGTTGTTGTGGGCAAGCTCTCGCGTTCGTCCTTGACAGCGGTCACCCCCATACCATACTCGGTTCCTGGCCTCAGGCCTGAAGAAAGAGAGGACAGAAATAGAGCTTTGGCTGTTGAAAAGTTCTCAGTGTTCTCGGTTCTGAGCTCCAGACGGGCTTCTTGACACACGGTTCCGTGTTACTGGATATGTAAAGAAAACACTGGGGCCACTTATTTGCAAGTCGATGTGCAGTCTCCTGCAGTGGTGGACCTCAGGCTTGCTGGCTTTGATGCGGGGACCACTTCAGCGCCCCAGTATGGGACAGGGACGAGCCCCGGGCCAAACACAATATTTTGCCACCCCACAAGACACCAATGGCACCGACACCCCACGACGACGAAGCATCCATCCAAACACCAACCCCCCGCACACACACACACAAACACACTTACATACCACACACTCACCACCACCCCCTCCACCCCCCCCCCACACACACACACACACACTCTCAAACACCACACACACACACACAAACACACTCAAACAACTCCCCCCCCCCCACACACACACACACTCTCAAACACCACACACACACACAAACACACTCAAACACCACCCCGCCCCCCCCCCCCCCCCCACACACACACCCACACACTCTCAAACACCACACACACACACAAACACTCACACACACTCAAACACTCCTTTATGAGCCAGCAATGAGGAGGTCAACGCTGAGGAGGAGCGCAGCGGCATGAAACGACACCTAATGTAGAGGAAACCCATTATCAATAAAATCACATGCGTGACGCCAATTACAGATAACAACTGCGGGGCCAGAGAGAAAGAAAAAACACAGAGAGAGTTTCTGCGGCTTGTGTCTGTTGCGGAGCCGCGCCGCTTGCTTGCCATACAAACCCAGTGCCTCAGCGGAGGAGAATGGGCCGCCCCTGGGGGGACAAAGGACTGGGACAGACAAAGAATCTATTACGCCTCGTGAATATATCTCATCCAGGGCCGGCTAATCCTCGCATGCAGCGGAACATGGCGGAGAGAAGGGAGACTGCTGCCCCAAGGCAAAGGGGGCAGAATGGGAGTGGTGGAGTGGGGCTGAGAGATGGGGAGAGGGAGGGAAGGAGAGAGAGAGAGAGAGAGAGATAGAGATAGAAAGAGGGGCAGACAGAGAGAGAGAGAAAGAGAGACAGAAAGAGAGACAGAGAGAGAGAGAGAGAGAGAGAGAGAGAGAGAGAGCAGCCTGGTCCCTCTGGTTTGACTGGGATTTTCACATTGAAACAAGTGGCAGTGTGATTTCATTTAAGGCTTGAATGCAGAGTCCCTCCGGCCGTTTTCTAATAAAGTGGAGGCTTTGTGGTCAGCCAAACGATTCTGCCACACATAAACAAAAGGCAGCCCATTTCAAAATAAGGCTGTTGAATATACGAGTGAAAATTTTCGGGAGGCCGTCAAACTGCTTAGGCAAACTGCTTGGCAGAGGAGGACTTTACATTGAATTATTCCCATTCAGCTTGAACAAAGAGGGAATAGCTGCTCTTAAGCTGCTTTCTGGGAAAGCGATCTTCTTTTGATAGCGTTAATGGAAAGCCAAGCAATTTTGCCCCACGTACTAATGAGTTGGAATTATGAGCGCCACAACAAACATTATAACGTATTAGCATCACACTGCTATCGCGGCTAATGGCCTCTTGTACATGGCAAAGGGCAGATGAAATGAACAGGAAAAACAGTCAAGTATGTGTTTGTGATTAACTCTGAACTCACGTAAACTCTCTCTCTCTCTCTCTCTTTCTCTCACTCACCCACACACACACACTATCTCTCTATTTCTGTCACTCACACACACACACACTCTTGCTCTCTCTCTTTCTATCGCTCTCTCTCACACACATACACACACACACACACACTCACTCACACACACACACACGCACACAATTCACACTTCTTTTTTTCCCCTGGTTCCTGGCAGCTTCCGCACTCTATTCACGGGGGCGCTGCCACCTGCTGTTGTTGCTGGTGTTTGATGTGCGATGTGGTGCGGGTGGAGGTGGGTGTGTGAGTGTGGGGGTGTGTGTGTTTGAGTGTGGTGTGTGTGTGTGAGTGTGGTGTGTGTGTGTGTGTGAGTGGTGTGTGTGTGTGTGAGTGTGGGGGTGTGTGTGTGTGTGAGTGTGGTGTGTGTGTGTGAGTGTGGTGTGTGTGTGAGTGTGGTGTGTGTGTGTGAGTGTGGTGTGTGTGTGTGTGTGTGTGTGATCTGAGGGGTGGGGGCCTCACCCGTGAGCTTGGCCTGGGTGGTGTCCTGCTCCCCGGCGGGGAAGACGGTCTCTCCGTGCTCTCCGCCGGACAGCGGGCCGAACTTGACGCGGTAGCTCAGCACCTTGGCCCGGCTGTTGGTCCACTCCAGCGTGATGCTGTCGTCCGTCAGCTCCAGCGTCTGCAGGTCCTTCGGGGCGTCCAGATCTGGAACGCATCAACACAACAGCTCAGATAGTTTTTTTTTTTTGTTGAGGGGGGGGGGTTGTGCAGACATAGGACTTCCTGCTGTTGTGTGTGTGGTCCCCCCCAACCAAGCTTGCTAGAGGGATGCCTGGTAAATGTTTCCTCATGAGCACCGTGAAACAATCACAGACATCCTGGACACGCACGTATCTCCAGAGGGGGGTAATTGCCTCTATTTTACCATGGTTACAGTAGAAACCCTGCTGCTTTTTTTGGACCAACTCATGACCAAACCATTTCATAAACCTCCAAGTTATCACAATTCCTGACAAGGATTCAGCTTTCTTCCAGTACTATAGAGTATTAAGAGCATTACAGTAATGTCAGCTGTCCAATAATGACCCTATTACCTTAATAACACCTTTATAGATTAGTCAAATCGTAATAGCGCTTTAATGATGCTTTAATGATGGATAATTATTCACTTTAAGAGGTTCTGAACTAAAATAAGGCCTTAATTAGGCCTAATGTGTATAGACCTTTTCAATCTGTTGAAACCTTCAAAACCAACAGACACTACTACTTGAAGTCAAAATGTCGACTTTAAAACATTTGCACGTGTTTGTTTGCGCAGTAAGGGGGTAGTAGAGTGGTCCAGAGCTTTGTGATCGTGCCGTCGGACTCACCTGTGACGAAATTCTCGTAGACGGGCACGCTGGTGACCTCTCCTCGCTTGGCCATGAGGCCGACCTCGTACTCGGTGTCGGGGTGCAGGTCGCTCAGGTGGTGCTGCGTGTCCGAGGCGGAGAGCTCCACGGTGTTGCGGTCGGACGGGTCCTCGCTGGGGCCGTAGGAGATGGACACACTGTCCACCTGAGACACGGGCTGGAACCAGGTGATCAGGGCGGCGGTGTCGGTCACGTCGCGGACATCCACCTGGCTGGGGGAGTCGATCGCTGCAGAGGACAGGTGGAGGTGAGAGTCACACAGAGAGAGAGAGAGAGAGAGAGAGAGAGAGAGAGAGAGAGAGACAAAGAGATGTTTGGAGAGGGAGGTGAGAGAGAAAAAGAGCGAGAGAAATAACGTGGTTGTGAGACAGATAGTAAAAGTGTAGAAGTGCACATAAAAAGAGAAGAGAGGGAGCGAGGGAAAAGAGAAACAGCAATAAAGAGAAAGAGAGACAGAGTGTGTGGAAGATATTAAGGAGAATATGGAAGACATTAAAAAAAAAAAACAAGGGAGAGTTATCACTGCCACACTGCCTGAAATGACTTTCTGAACTTTCTCTTCCCTTTGAAATTAATATTCATTCTACCGCTGATGGTTTCCACCTCAGGATTCTTTGCTTTGGGAATTATCAGTCTGAGCACACAGTAGATCATTATAAAAACTCTCCCTAGACTGTGTGTTCCGAGTGTCTGGAAGGCTCGTACTCAGGGGGGGGAAATTGGTTTGTCACAGGCGGCAACTGCTGAGAGGTCGTCCTTCTGTGAGTACGAGATAAAGCGGCGAATCTGCATGCGTGCGCTTCAAGCAGCTTTGCCTGAGTGTGAGGTCCCAGCACTGGGAGAAGGTCTTGAAGGGCTGACGTGCTCTTCATACCACCCCAATGGCACGGGGAGCCTCCTCCTAGCTAGCGCCTACTTATCGCTGACAGAACGAGCCACCACCGCGCTTGCTGGTGGACCGGGCCTACGGAGGCCTATGGAGAACGGTTACAGGAACCGTATGGATTTAGCCACCGGTTCCCCACCAGCTCTGCGAGTGTGCAACATTAGCCTGTCATAGCGTTCAGGTTACCAGAGGCTTTGGGCCCTCCCGGCGCTCGTAAATCCATAACTGCTTCTCCCTCTGCATAAAAGCCGATCTGGAATCCACAGACCCAGCAGAAATCAGAAGGGGGTGTGTGTGTTGGGGGGGGGGGGGGGGTTGGTGGCGAATGAAAGGGAAATGTCAGGTAGCTAATGGCTTTTCCACATATGGATTTTGTTTATGCTGGCGCAGGAGGCGACCATTTTGCGAGCCGTAAATAAGGAGGGGAGAGCCTGACCCGGCGACCGTATGCAGCCTGGCAATAAAAGATTTTCACGAAACCATGAGAGAGCGGAACTCTGGCTCCCCGACTGAGGGGCTTTATTATACCAGAGTCTATTGAAACGAAGTGAGGAAAACACTGTTTCGCATTCTGGAAGATGACTTGCCAAAACGCAGATGTCCAACATTTTCACTCGCAACATGCCCCTTCTCAGCCATTGAAATAAGCTGCCGTTTGGACAGTAACCTTTTGATCAGATTGCCTGCCCGAAGGGCCTGCTTAGTTTCTGACAATAGACTGAACTGGCCTATTATCAGAGAGCCAATTCAAGCCAGCTGTGTAGTGCGGATCTGAAATGTCAGCCGTTGTTAGCCAGAGCACAGAACAGCCCTACAAAAAAATGATTAACTTTAGAACAGGGCAACCTCTCACATTCGGCTTTTTTTTATTGCTTCCTGTAAGTCAGGAATCACCCCCATAAAGGGTAATGAGATTATTTTTAATGAAAGGTGGCTGGAAGAGACATTTTGCAAAGCCTTGACAAATAACACCAGTGACAGGTGTGAAACTTCCAACATTTGCTCAAGAGAGAGACAGAGTCACAGAAGAAAGGAGAGGAGAATAGAAGGAAAAGAAGAAAAGAAAAAAGGGGGAGGGGGGGGGGGGCGGGAGCTTCTGAGCCTCAGGATAACTGGTGTTAGATTTAATGCTGGAAGGTTTTACTGGCTTAAAGATAGTTATGGCACCTGTGCCAACACAGGAAGTCATCAACCCTAACAATAATTGGATTTATGAAATAGTTCCGTCTGATTCATTAACCCTTTCATAGCTTCTATCTTTCTTTCTGGCTTTCTTTCTTTCTTTCTTACCCTATTTCTTTCTTCTTTTATTTCTTTCTTCCTTCCTTCTTTTCTCTCTTTTTCTTCTTTTCTCCCTTCCTTTTCTTTCCCTCAACAACAGGTCCTAAAATTGGCTACAGGTTAATAGCTCAGGACAACTGCTTACTTGTGAAGAAGTTCTTGGTGGCGGGGGGTCCGCGGGTGTTGTTCTTCACCACCTGCAGCTTGACTTCGTACTCCTGGCCCGGCCCCAGACCGGACTGCTCAAAGGTGGTCTCAGGCGGGCTCAGCGCATTCAGGATCTCCCCATTCTCCTCTTTCTGTCATCAAAGGCACAGCACAGGACCCATTGTCAACAGTGATTGAAGGCATTGTTTACATTGTGTATGTCCGTCAAGAAAAAGCGGAGACCGACACTTGAGAGTTGGCCACAGGTCAGTGTTACGCGTTGCACCGAGGGTTTCTGAGGGCTGACATCTTTGAGGAGGTGCCAGATGAAAAGAGACACAAAGTTGCCAAGAGAAAGACACACAATTGTTGCCAAAGGAACTAATCTTGGTTCAATGTCCACTGTGTGAAAGCAATGAGATATAAAGTAAAACGTCCACTTAAACGACCAAAAAAAACAAAAACAAAAAAAAACACATCATTGAGAGTTACCATCATCTGAATTCTATGTGTTGTCTCTTATTTTACCTTTCTAAGCTCACTTGGTATATTGCTGGCTGGGCTTAATAGCATTTCTGACAGGATGAAAGTTGAATGAAATGGACGGTTGGATTATCTCATCATGGAATACTGACAGTTCAATTTGGTGATTCAAGTGACACTTCTGGCAGTGTCAGGGGAGTGGTAACTGCCTTTCATTGTCTGGCATACGCATTTTGAAGGAGCAAAGGAGCACCTAATCGTTTGTGAAAGAGTCGAGGGTGGAGATGTGTGTGTGGGTGTGTGTTTTCAATGGAGGTGGCGGTTTTGATCCAGCGCACATGTTCTGACAGAACCACTTTCTTTTAGCCCCTAATGCCCCAAGAGAAAAAACCCAGTGGAGACACACAACAAAACCCTCTCCTGTGGCACTGACTCACTGCAGTCATGGCCAGACGACTCAGACGAGGGCTGTTTCCCCCTGTCCCATGAAACTATACGCTTCCAGACAACAAGCCTTGGCGTATTTGGCACGCCACGGCCTTTCTTTCCACAGGATACGCGCACTTCTATCCCACAGACGCACAACGGGTCATTACGCAGTCTTACGGCGAAGGGAGATCTTCATATCACATACGGTACGCCGTTCCGTTCGTACCACTGAGCAGCGTGGATCATCGCGCGCCGCACGCTTGGCCAAACGATTTCAAGACAGTCGGACGAAAAACCCTGAGCACAGACCAATGGCCACCCAAGGAAAAGGGAGAGAAGAGGGGAAAAGATGAGTGAAGAGGACTTACGGTGTTCCTGAAGATGAGGTTCCAGCTATCGAAGGGGATGTTCAGGGGGTCCCACTCCACCTCCACAGACGTCTCTCTCACTGACTTAAACTTCAGGCCCTCTGGCTGGGGAAGATCTGTCACAAGGAGAAGCTTCTGTGACTAAAACCGCATTTATCCAGCCACACAGTGTTTGTGTGTGCAAACCCCCCCTGAGCCTAAAAAAGCCTAAAAGCACTTTCATTGATGTTTTTTTCTTGAAAGTGTTTCTAAGCTGAATTACGCTCTAATGTAATTTTCACCTGTTTTCACCCATAATTACATTTGACGCAGTCCTTGTATAAAAATTCTTAATTAACCTATTTTTTCTTGTGACCTGGTAATTTCCAGTGTAGTGCTAAATGCATACTTTAACATAATTACTCAGCGTTGCCCTGGAAGGCTACAGATAAAGTATTTATTTGAATTATTTTTTTCCAAGAGTGCTGCACCTCCCTACCAGCCCCCCCTCAACAGTATTCCCTTAACAACATCCCCACCCCCTCATCCGAGAGCATGACTAATTAGTTGTTGTTGTCTTCGGGTCGTGCTGACAGATGAAAGCAGGATTGCCACTGTTGCCATATGCTAGATCTTCTGGGTGGGGTAGAGGTGGGGGGGGTTAGACCTCAGGCTCTGTGAACTGCCTTAAGCTAAAGCCTGCTAATTGCACTATTTAAATAAATGAAATGGACTCTAAGTAATTGTTTGCCAAATACGATCCGAGATCAGCTTTCCCCGTTCCTTATTTTTTTTACCGTCATCAATCAATAGTGTATCGCTCAGCGATGGCATTATGTGGGGATGGGGGACGATGTGTTGCAACTGGCCATAGCGCCAGTACCATATTTGGGTCCATTTGGGCCCTCAAGGACCTTCCTGATCCCACCCCCATGTATCTCTCCTGCTCGCTTCCTGTCAATCTCCTCACCATCCTGTAGCAATAAAGGCCAAAAAAAAAAGCCCCAAAAAATGAAGAAGAGATGGACTTACGTGTGGCTACTCTGGCGCTGACGGGCAAGCTCATCTTGTTGTTGAGGAGGGCGTAGACGCTGATGAGGTACTCGATGCCGGGCTCCAGCTCGCGGATGGTGGCCTGACGCCTGTCTCCCTTCACGCGCATATCCAGCTCCAGGCCGCCGGGCGCCGTGGGCACGTAGGTCACCAGGTACTCCGTCACCAGCATCTCGTTCTCCCAGGACACGTCCACCGTCTCGGGGTCCACCTCCACCACCTTCAAGTCCTTCACTGGGCTGACTGTCGGGAGGGGGATCACAGTGCACCATGTTAAGACGTTAAGACAGTTTTTAGAGAGACGGGTGCGCACATCCACAAATTTTTCTTAAGCAGGTGCCAGACAAAAAACGTGTCAAAGTAGAAGTGATGGTCTGCACACTGCAATGGCTCCAAAAAATTGTTCTTTATTATTTAAAAAGGCAACGTTTCGATCAACAGGTCTGACGAAGATCTGTTGATCGAAACGTTGCCTTTTTAAATAATAAAGAACTATTTTTTGGAGCCATTGCAGTGTGCAGACCATCACTTCTACTTCTTCTAAGATGTTAAGACAGAACGAGGGATGAGGGATGATCATTATTTTCAACATGTTACGTGAGAACTTCATCCTGGTTTCAGTTTAACAGAAGACGGATAGGAAGGATAAATATGATCTTGTGAAAATCAGCTCAGAGATCAGAAAGAATAAGAATGTCACTCTACTCTTAATTCTAGTTCATTCTTAATTCTCTAGCCTTTGTCTAGGCTGATATTCACTCTAGTTACTCACTATTGTATGCACATTTCTTTCTATATCTTATATAGTCCTTGTTTTCTACATTTCTTCCTAAAATGATACATTGATGACCTAATGTGTACCCTTTCATTAAATATCTGTACATTAACCAAGAGACGATTTGAGGTGTGATGGCGCTTACTCTGAGAGCAGTCAATGCCGGTGAATCCCATGTCACAGATGCAGAGTCCGTTCAGGCAGTGGCCTTGGTCACTGCAGTCGTCCGGGCAGGTGAGCACGGAGCAGTCGGCTCCCGTGAAGCCCTCGAAGCAGACGCACTTGCCGTCGACGCAGTACCCCCGGTCCAGGCAGTTGTTGGGGCACATCTTCTCGTTGCAGTCCTCGCCGGTGAATCCCCGGTTGCAGACGCACTGGCCGTTGACGCAGCGTCCGCGGCTGTTGCAGTTGCTCGGGCAGGTCAGCTCGCCGCAGTCCTTGCCCGTGTAGCCGGCGGGGCACACGCACTTGCCGTCCACGCACTCCCCGCGCCCGTGGCAGTTGTTGGGGCACAGCTTGACGCTGCAGTCCTCGCCCGAGTAGCCCTGCTTGCACACGCACTTGCCGTTGACGCAGCGGCCGAGGTTCATGCAGTTGTTGGGGCACGAGCGGTCCGAGCAGTCCTCGCCCTCCCAGCCCACGTCGCAGAGGCACTGGCCGTTGACGCACTGGCCGCGGTTGTTGCAGTTGTCCGGGCAGGACAGGACGCCGCAGTCCTCGCCCTCGTAGCCCGGGTCGCAGATGCAGCGGCCGTTGAAGCAGTGGCCCCTCTGGTGGCAGTCGTTGGGGCAGGTGAGCTTGGAGCAGTCGTCGCCGCTGTAGCCGGCGTGGCACACGCACTTGCCGTTGAGGCAGGCGCCGCGGCTGTTGCAGTCGCCCGGGCACGTGAGCTGGCCGCAGTCGTCGCCGGCGAAGCCCTCGTCGCACTCGCACGTGCCGTTGTTGCAGCGGCCGCGGTCGTAGCAGTCGTTGGGGCAGATGAGCTCGGTGCAGTCGAAGCCCGTCCAGGGCTCGTCGCACACGCACTCGTCGTCCACGCAGCGGCCGCGGCCCAGGCAGTTGTTGGGGCAGTTGGTCTGCGAGCAGTCGCGGCCCAGGAAGCCCTCCTCGCACACGCACGAGCCCTCGATGCACTCGCCGTAGTCGCCGCAGTCCTCCAGGCACAGCTCCAGGGCGCAGTCGTCGCCCGAGTAGCCCTCGAAGCACTCGCAGCGGCCGTCCACGCAGCGGCCCTGGTCCTGGCAGTCGTTGGGGCACTCGGGCTCGGAGCAGTTGACGCCCTTCCAGCCGGGCTCGCACACGCAGCCGCACGTGTCCACGCTGTAGTTGCCGTGACCGCTGCAGTAGGGCCTGGTGGTCAGCTCTCCTGCACGGCCAGAGGAAGGAGAAGGAGAAGAAGAAGAAGAAGAAGAAGAAGAAGAAAGGAGAAGAAGAAGAAGAAAGGAGAAGAAGACGAAGAAGAAGAAGAAGAAGAAAGAAGAAGAAGAAGAAGAAGAAGACGAAGAAGAAGAAGAAGACAGAAGAAGAAGAAGAAGAAGAAGAAGAAAGAAGAAGAAGAAGAAGAGAAAGAAGAAGAAGAAGAAGAAGACAGAAGAAGAAGAGGAAGAAGAAGAGAAAGAAGAAGAAGAAGAAGAAGAAGAAGAAAAAGAAGACAGAAGAAGAAGAAGAAGAAGAAGAGAAAGAAGAAGAAGAAGAAGAAGACAGAAGAAGAAGAAGAAGACGAAAGAAGAAGAAGAAGAAAGACAAGATCAAAGTCAGCCACCTGCCGCCCACACACACTCATGACTCACCACCCAGACAATTAAACATAAGAAGGATGAGACGATCACGTCCTCAATGAGCCGGTAACTGCAACGAGCCGGTAAGGTGACACGATCAAAGACCGTTAAACCGCAGCGCTCCTTATTCTTAGATCAAAAGACCGCTGTGACAAAACCCAACAGACCCTCCCTTCTTCTCTAGATCAAAGAAATGCTGACGGAGGTGCTCCACCCTCTCCTAAAGAGGCCCATCGGCACTACCTCCACCACCCCCACCACCACCACCACCACCCCCACCACCACCACCACCACCACCACCACCACCACCACGCCACCGCTGCTCACCTGTCACCTGAGCTCCACAGCAGCCGATGCCGCTGGAGCACTGCTCCCTCAGGCTGGACACCTCGGCCTCCAGCAGCTCCAGCCTCTTCAGCAGGTCCTTGAGGTCGGGCAGGTGGCCGTCGCAGGCGCACGCCTGCTTGGGGATGTTGATGCGGTGGGTGAAGACGATCTGGTTCTCGCCGTCCACCGTGTGCTCCGTGTGCATGTCGGAGGGCAGCGGATGCCGAGCGGCCGGTGCCGGGGCGGTGAGGGCGGCCGGCCGGGGCGGGAGCTTCTCGGCGCCGCCGGCCGACTCCAGGTCCACGGAGCACAGCGCGCTGGACGGCACGTTGATGTTGTAGACGTGGTTGAAGACCACCGGCTGGTCGGGGCTGGGCAGGCTCGCGTTCTGGCCGGAGGAGGCCGGGCTCAGGGTCTCTCGCCGGTGGCGGATGACCTTGTGCAGCAGGCCGGCGTGGGACAGCTGCAGCACGAAGGCCATGATGGCGACGCCCAGGAGCAGGCTTCGCATCCCCATGACAACCACCTCTCTCAGGGACTCGGTTGGGTGGAAAGACACTGGAACGACTGGCTTCACTTCGCTACCTGTCCTTCAGCTGAAGACGATATCTTTGTGTCCTGCAAAGCGTAAGAACAGGAAATTAAAGTTTTAATATGATCAGAAATTCAAATCCAATCACATTAATCCAATTAATAACTCATAAGTGCAAATCTACATGCTTAGTCTGTTTATTAAGACAGTGAGTGCTTTGCCCGTGTTAATCAGCATAAGTAACATAGAGAGAGAAAGAAACTGTGAAATACACTGGGGGGGATATGATAACAGCACACTGCCACCCAATCCCTCCAAAAGCAATTAACTTTACACTGTTGCCTCAACAACTCAATGCATTATCTTGTTAGCGTGACCCATTTCTAGTGCCCTCATCACAGCAGGGAACGGACAGTCAGAAGGCCACTGATGACTCTTTCTCTCTCTCCCTCTCTCTTTCTCTTTTCCCCCTTTCTCTTTGTCAAAGGACAGACCCTGCCAGTGAAACGAGGGGTTGTGATGTCTGACCTTGCGCTCAGCTCATTTTCCTCCTGTGTTTCTTGTGACAAAAGACTCACAACCCACAGCAGGCAACACCTGCGCTGGAAGAACAACCCCCCCCCCCCCTCCACCCCTCCACCCCTCCACCCCGACTAACTGCCCCCTGCTCCAGACCACAGCCCAAGCTGACAGATTAATACCGGTGGTGGGGGAGACCATCTGCACCAGACCTTCCAGTGTGGCCGGGCCTCGGTTCCAACTATTCCAACAAGGTTCCAGCAAAATACTGGCAAGATCAGCATTCTCTGTCCACCAGTCTTCCACCGGCCAGCACATTTCGATGGGCCACATGACCCAATTTACAAAGAGAAGTTTGGCTGCTTGTTTTTGCAGGAGCCAGGAGACATGTTGTTTCTTTTAAGAGTATTCCCTTCTGGAACAGACAGCTGGAAAAAAAAAACGGCAGCCATAGAACACCTGATTTTTTTTTTCTTTCAAGTCTCTGTTCAGTAAAATATGTCAGTTACATAAAATTTAGATGTCTTTTTGTAGAAGGTCCAGAAAGACGCTTGGCTATTACACTTATGATATAACTCCGTATTTTAGAGTTTGGAAAGGCCTTAGTTAACAGTGTTGACCGCATTTGACCACTGTTATTGTATTCTGATGGATGGAACATGGAAAGGAGTCTGAGCCCAAAGCTCTGCATAAGGAATCTTAGAATGACTAACAAATACACATACACAAATGCATATGGACATGAATATTTAAATACATGTATTTATATAGGCAAAAAAACATGCCGGTACATTCTATTTATTTTTCATTCACTTGATTGACTTCAGTAATTAAATGAATGACAGCTGTGTGTAATTAATGTATATACCTCACTGATAATTGATTATGTTACTACATACCAATTAAGGCTATGTAACAAGTCTATTTACCATCTGAAATCATTAACCCATAACCCAAGCAACACCTAACCAACCCCCCCCCCCCCACACACACACACACACACACACACACTCTCTCTCTCTAATTGTGTGAGGTTTTCATGGAGAGCATCATCGCCACATCTCCAGCACCTGGGACCTGACTGCACCAAGGGCCGCCGCACACACTGATAATTAAAAGGCAGCAGTGACGGTGCACCGCGGGGGTCATAAATCTGCGGCGGGCGGGCGGGCTCCTCCGTGAGAGCCTCCGAGGCTGACGGTCAGCGACTCTGCCAGGTCATCTGCAGGTAATTTCCTGCGCTGGGACTGCGGGGACTCCTCAAGCCCCAAACCCCCGGCCCGGCTGACGCGTGATTAGCGGGGGCTTTGACAGATGAGCGGATGCAGGAGGGATCCCACGGCCTCTTCTCCTCCCCCCCCCCCTCCCTGCTCCACACACCCCCCCCCCCCCCCCCCTCCGTCAGACAGACAGGGATGAGCGCTCCCGTAATGGATGCGGCACAAGGGGCACTGAAGTGGCCGCCACTACTGCTGTGGATGGGGACGGGGCTCTGGGAACACCCAGATCTGGAGCCTCAGGGGGGGTGCTGAAGAGCAAACCACCCCCCCACCCCCCCGCCATCCCCCGCCATCCCCCGCCCACCCCTCTCTCCTCCCTACCGAGTCGCCAGGCATCCCAAACTGGGGATTAAATCCGACAAAATAGCCAGAAAATTGCTTTGAGCCACTATGTGAGTTTTAGTTCTGGCCCAATGGCTGGCTTTTTCACTTTGCACGCTGGCTTGTCTCCATGAGAATCTCACTTTCAAAAAAAAAAAAAAAAAAAGAAAGAGGGTTCAAGCACCATTTTGCGGAACCAGGGCCCGGTCTTTGTTCGGTCACTTCGAATAAACTCCCTGAACCCTCCAAAACCGAGCAAAGTCATCACCAAAATCTGAATAAATGACCCCACGGAGCCACGACACGGAGATCAGCCCTGACGGAATCATTTAAAGGCCCCAGAAAAACAGGGAGAAAAACAGAAACATATCTTTGATCCACTGGCCCACTCAGGGAAAGACGATTCAATATGCAGGAGGTGTGGGTGAGCAGCAGCAGAGCGCTGGAGTGCCCCAACAGTGGCTCTTTCATCAGCCCGAAATCGGGCACAAAGCGCCCCCCGCCTTTTTGGAGCCCTGTCAAGACATTGCTGCATCCAGGGCAATATGCTAATGAGGCTGGTTACTGGCACATTTAGATGGACTAGACACAATATGACTGCCGCTTTCTAATGCTCGGGGTTGTTTTTTGTTTTTGTTTTCTTTTTAACTCACATTGTCGGGGCTCTCAGACTCACAGGCGAGCCAGTTGGCAGCCGCGCGTCTGATGCGATGGAGAAACCTGCTGGCGCGCATATTTAGCGCAAGCGATCTAAATTAGTCGCGTCGTGTTTTTTTGTATGTGTGTGTCCGCCGCTGCTGACTGCAGCAAGTAGCACTACGTTTTAATATAGCTGCCCCCATACCGAGACCTGTGCTCAATTCTTTTATGAGATGTTAAATTTTGTCTGTCAGCAAGGTAATTCAGCAGGCGGGGGCCAACTTGTGAATCAGGGAGTTTAACCAGTGAAAGATGTTATTAGGGAAAACATTACATGGGATGTTTGGATAAGCTCTGGAGCAGTGAAGCAATTAAACTTCCTGAGGAGTTCTTTAAACAAGGCTTTTGACTTTGCTGTTGACTTTAAAACTCCATAACGTGTCTGTCAAGGCAACACTGGCTGTTCCACATTTGTTCAGCTTGTTTCCGAACAGATAATGAATCAAGATAACTAAATAAGAACCAAGAGTCAATCCTTTTTGTCCGGCAAATGCAATTATCCGTGGACCACTCGGTCTGTCACAACAGCCAATGAGCCAATTAGAAAACTTGTCAGACAGCTCTTGAAAAAGGGGAGGCTCAAACTGCCACTGGTCCTGTCACATGTACAAACTTGTCGATGGGAGAGGAAGGACCTTTGTCATCGGGGGCCATTTAATGAGGTGGGCCTTGGGCTTTCTTCCCTCAGACAAGGGGAACTTTGTCTGCCTGCTTCTCTGCATAGACGTAGTCTCTGTGGTTTATTTGATGCGCTTATTGCACAAGTGGGAGGAGAATGCTTAGCCTCATTTTGTCTGCCTATGAAGGTAAATGCCAAACAGATAGCATGCTGGAGTCTTAGAATTTGCATCTAAATGTCCTCTTGTCTCATACCTCTGTGACAGTGATTTTCAAGCCTTGGGCTCAGGAGACAACACCACAGTTACTCGTCTACGATTCGTATTGTCAGTAATGACTTTTCCAGCATGTTTATTTTGAAATGTACCACCATCGAAGAGACAAGATTTGCTTTGAATTGGCTCATGAATATCTTTTCATGGCAGAGAAGAAGCTTTCCTGACGACTTTCATGAAAGACCCATACTTTTTACACATTTGTCTCATCGTAAAATGATGGCTATGAAAGGGACGAGTAGTACACATTGCCTAGAAACACTTCAAATAAACTGGCCATGTTTATATGAGCTTGTTTGTTTTTCAATTCCAGCGCGTGAGAATCTATGTTCTCTTGCCTCCACATTATGCAATCATTAGAATGGATCCCCCATACTTTCATGAAATTAGCGTGCCAAGAGGAGGAGCCATGATGTCTGTTTCACCACCACAAACAGCATGAATAATGGAACATGACAGCTCTCCCGACGCACAAATACTGTAATATTCAATTAATGAGATCCCAGTATGCAAACAATATTGTAACACATTCTCTCTCTCTTTCTCTCTCTCTCTCTCTCTCTCTCATTCTGTGTCTGTCTGTCTCTCTGTCTCCCAGTAGAATTATCAAAGCTTGCCTAGTTTTGTAGGTCACCCATAACAGAAAAGCGTTTGCCATCTCTGGGACACAGTCTTAATGTGGGTCGCCCGGCGCTGCTGAATGAGCGGCCATTGTCTGGGGACTCTATTCACCTTGAGAGGTGCCATACAAATACTCCGGCAGTAGCAGCAACGCCGCAAAAGAAGTCAATGGCAAAAGAGGAGCTCAGCCCAAAGCTACCGGACAATAAATATGAGGCGCCACAAGGCCCCAATGGACCCAGGACAAGGCAGCATCCCTCAAAACCCCACAGTGACAAACACAGAGGGAACGTGCCCTTTCTCATCATAGCATGTGCCATAGTGAACGCTTTATGGTGGAGGTTGCTATCGACCAAAAAAAAGGAGGAAAAAAAAACGAGATGATCTACGGATAAATCATCATTAAAATGCTCCACAGGTAGAGGCGGGCCTACTTATCTCCATCTGCGAATCGGGGCGAGGGTATCGACTGGCTAGCCTCCAAGGTCACCATCAGGGAGCCGGAGAGCGAGACTTGCTGAGGCCAGCACGGCGCTTTGAGGAGTCATAATCATCAAACACCAGAATGGACGTCAGTGACCGCCGCCGCTCCCCTGCAGCCCCGCGCCCCGTCCGTGCGTGCGACGCACGATCGATGGGTCGGCCAGCGCCACTTGGTCATGTTATTGGATCGGCGGGGAGGAAAAAAAAAATGGGGTTTCTTTCTAAGTTATCACCCTCCGAGACAATATACACCGAGCAGTCAGGCAGTGTCTGCTGCAAGAGTGCCTCAGCTCAGTCATTCTCCCAGCCTCTATCTCCCGGCTGATCAATATATGATGCCATTGCCCTTTTGTCCATGGCAGTTCATTTTTTTATTATCAGACAAAAAAAAATAATAAATAAACTTTGGACTCGAAAAAGCTTTGGCTTCTGTTTTTCTTTCATAACCACGGGGACGGGGGGACATATTCACAGCGCATGGTCTGGCATGGTAACACTTGACTGCCCCCAAACAGGCCTTCCTTCAGTCCAACCCCCTCGTGAATCTTCCCCTTGGCTCCCCTGTTTTATTTGGCCGGCCTTCAGTTCAAAAGCAGCCCATGTATGGCCCCCGCTAGGGTTCAGCGATCAAACAAATGTCTCCGACGAGTCGAGCGAATGTTTTATTTCCATCATAAGGAGAACATGGAGAGCATCTGGGCAGCACAAAAGCCTCTCAAATGCCACTCAGCATGCCACTCGACCTCCAGTGTCATCCTTGGCATTTCCCTTCAGCGGCAGCAGGTGCAAATCTTCCCAACACTCCACCTTTTCTCGTTTGACACTCTTCATTCTTTGCATGCCAATCCAGAGAAGCAAAACTGTTTCATTTCACTTTGCTAACGCGCACCAAACGGAGGCCCGATTTCAATACAACCCTGCGAGCTGAACACATTTTGACAGCTAACTCATCTCCGACGTTCGAATAGCTTGAGTGACTGATTGCACACAGAGTTTTTCTTCCTTATGACATGCTAGGCATACGGTTACATACAGAGGCAGAAATGACAGGGCTTCTTTTTTTTTCCCTAGTGAAAAGGCTGGGTTTCCGTGACAATTGAGCCCCATTTTCTGGGTTCTGTAATGACGCTGGAGGATCTGATGGCACCGATAGAGAGTTAGAGTGTGTGAGTGTGTGTGTGTGTGTGTGTGTGTGTGGGGCCGATAAGGCTAACTGGGGGGTGGGGGTGCGGGGAGGGAGGGGGGTCTCCGATAGCTGCTCCCCCACTGCGCCCATGAGCGCTTGGGTACGCTGACATTGCTGAAGGTGATTCCCGCTGACTTGACCGGGGGAAAGTTGAAGTGTGTGGCATATGTCTCATCTGATACGTGGTGCTGGTGTGAAATCGAGAAAAAAAAAACCTTTATATTATTCATGCCCTTCCAAACTAAAATGACTTGCCAAGCGTGCCGCTCGCTGTTTAAGTATTAAGCGGCGTAAGTGCTGAAGTGTGTGAGTATCTCCAGTTCGGTCCAGCTGGACGCATTTGCTATTCTCAGACTCATTTTACACCCCGAACTCTGCTGACCTGCCGTTTATTAGTCTGACCTCAGCTGCCTCCACAACAGCCGTCTCGTGTCTCCTCGCCTCTTTACAAGCGTCCCACTCCCAACCAACTATTTCTGCACCCCGTTGTAACAACAAAACCCTCCGCACAAAGACCCCCATTACTCCTCTTGTTTTGTCATTCGTTTTTTTTTTTTTTTACGACGTGCTTACGAACAATAAAAACGAAGTTTCGGGTTGCTGTTCTTTGGCCGCCATGTGCGGAGATGCCTCTGTGTAAGTATTCCGGTCAGCAACAAAGGCACATCCAGGCGCAGCTTGCTCACATTACAAGCGTCCGTCCAGCCCAGGTAATCAAATCCACCCGCCAGGTGAGCACGGTAGAGTGGCACCTTACACTCGTCCGGAGGGCTTTTGTTCCCCGGCAAGCGCGCGCGTGTTGATTAGCACTCTTTAAATGGCTGTTGGCCGCCAAAGGAGGACATGAATCCCCTTCAGTGGGCATCTTGGAACCGGGGCCGGTGCCTCAACGCTTGCCCCCGTGCCAGAGTAATGATCTATTCACCCAGCCTGGCCTGCTCCAACACAGATGGGGGGACGGTGATGCAATGTCATGTTTGTTCAGGCGAGGAAACTAGATATTAGTGGTGGCAGACTAATTGGGCTTGGTTTTCTTTTCTCTCGTCTGGTTGTTTTTCCTGGAAAGATGGATCAGATGTGGTATGGGAAGCTACTGTGAGTTCTGGTGCTCCTCGGTTTATGGTTTTTGCACCAAAGCAGTAAATCCTGGTGTCCGGTGGATTTTTCCCTGTCCTTGGTCCTAGATTTGTTCCTTCTAACTCTCTTTCTCTCTTGCTCTCCCTCTCTCCTTCTCTCTCTCTCTCTCTCTCTCTCTCACTCACAGACAGATAGCATGGCAGAATGAGATATGTGCAAATCTGGACTCTGAAGAGCTTTAGCAGCCAGAGAAAAGTCCTAAGAGATCATCCAGACTGATAAATCAGCATGAGAGACCTTTCAAAACAATAACATGATATGATATGAATACTGATATGGCTCCACTGTAAGAATCGGAATAAAAGAGTGCAAACAAACTCTTTCCTGGACTGATTGCTAAGCAGTTGAAGATTAGGGCAGGCTCCCACAAGGGAAAAAACATATCCCTGGCTTATCTGACTTGCTTAAGAAATGCCAATGCTGATTCAAAAGGGTTGAATGAGGACATAGAGGCACAAAAACTCTCTTTGACAGCTGACAGCGAGACGTACGTTTCTGTCGGCACGACATAAGCCAAAATTAGTCTTTTTATGACGGGAAAGGATGTAAACCTCTGCCATGGGGAAATGCGTATGGGAATGTTGGCCATGATGTTGGGACATCTGTTTAGCCTCGTCTAGTCAGGGAGGACGGTCTAAGGCTACCCTTGTGCTCTGGAAAGGCGTCCCGACTCACACCCTCTGCATAAAACTGAGTGACCTTTGACCTGCCGGGGGTTGGCCCTACATGTGGGTTTCCCCCTTTTTCGGTACCATTTCCTCACTTAAATTGCCTTCTGTCCTCAGAAGGGGCCCTGTCGCGTCCTGCAGCAGTGGTGATGATCGCATTCCAGTACGCAAGTGGGGGTGGTGGTGGTGGTAGTGTGTGTGTGTGTGTGTGTGTGTGTGTGTGTGTGTGTGTGTGGTGGTGGTGGTGGTGGTGGGGGGGGGGGGGGGTCACTGGCGCATGCCTGTCGCCACGGCAGCGTTGGCCACAGTTGCTCATCCCCTGGACGCCGCCCATGAGGACACACAAAGGGGCCGGGAAGGAGCCCGCTAGGACCCTCTGCACCCTCCGCAATTAGCATCAGACTCCCATTAACAACCATCTGCGACTGGAGCATGTTAACACATGCCTTTGAGGAAACGTTCTTTTTTTTTTTATGCCGGCCCTGATCGTGACTAGTGGAGTGGCATTCATTGGACCGCTGGGAATAAAGACTCCAATTGCAGCGCAGACAGACAGGAAATCTGTTGCTGGAGAGATCTTCACCCAATCATTTCCCAAAATGGTTTCACAGTCATTCCCATTCCCATTCTATGAAGTTGGGAAAAAGATGTTTGTTGCGCAATATCACTTAATGTTTGTATTCTGTGCTGATTTCAACACATGATATAGGTTTTCTTGACAGTGTCTGTTTTTTATTTATGTTTAATATAGTCCATACTGTATGTACACTAAACTAAACAGCTGACAGATATAAGTATACAATATAACATCTCTAATGACAATATGTTGTCAACGTGCTCGACTGTCAACACTCGACTGGGATAAGTGTATTTCTGTCACCTGCAGCCGACATGGCTGCCAGCCAAATGAACTGAGCGAGGGACCAGAGTAGAAGAGGGTGAGAGGGAGGAAAGATGGACAGATAGCAGAGATGGAGTGATAGGAAAAGGTCAGAGTGAATGGTGCTCTTCTCTCCTCCGAAGCTCTGAGGTACACATGCACACTCCCCCCCACCTCCCCACACTCCCCCCACCCCTTCATCAATAGCCCCCCCCCCCCTCACCCTACCCCCACCAATAGCCCCCACCCCATAGGCCACCCCAGACATGGGGCGCATACTTCCCAAGTGCATTAGTGCGCAGTAGAGAGAGAGAGAGAGAGAGGAGAGAGATGAGAGAGAGAGAGAGAGAGAGAGAGAGAGAGAGAGGGAGGCATCAGAGGAAACAGCTGTCCAAACAAAAGCCCTTTTCTCACTCATCCCCATGTCGAGTGGCGCTGTCAATGGCCGATCCGCACACACATGGCTCCATCATAAAACATTTACCCACCATGCCATGCCAGGGCAACAGCAAGACCCACTCTGGCAGCGCCAGACCCACCTCACTAATCGCCAATTACAATACCAGCACACGTGCCCCCCCCCACCCCCCCCCTCCCCCCCCCTCCCCCCCCCCCCCCCCCCCTCCCTCTGTCATCAGGAGAGAGAAAGAAACATGACAGATGTCAGTTCCCAGTGACACACACACACACACACACACACACACAGAGAGAGAGAGAGCTCTGACCACACACATTTGACTTGTTTCTCTCTCTCCCTGGCGTTCTCTTCAAGAGCTGGTAAGTGTGTGTTATAATTGAATGTGATAAAATGAGATTGCCCATCTGACAATGCCAATTAAAAGCCGCAAAAAGAGAAGCCATTGTTCCCTCTCGTTAAACTCAGCAGCTGTGTCGAGCACAAAAGGAGAGAATTGAAAGTGCATCATCCAGCATTTCCACATGGAAAAGTTGAAGGAGGAATTGTACGTGGAGCTGGAGCTGGAGCTGGAGCTGGCCCTACCACCCCCCCCCCCCCCCCCCCTTCTACCCCCCCCCCCCCCCCTACCCCCCCCTACCCCCCCATCTACCACACAGGACCAGGGGATCCTGGAGGTCTTCTCACCCTCTCTCACTCCCTCCCCTTTATAACATTATGCGGGACACACACACACACACACACACACACACACACAATATGACATATATGCACAGACACACACATAAACAATATGACATATGCACAGACACACAGACTAACACTCATACAGCGCACACACTGATATATAGGCGGATTTGGACACACACACACACACACACACACACACACACACACACACACAAAATTACATATATGCACAGCCACATACACTAACACTCATACAGCGCACACACAGGTATATTGGCAAACACACACCGACATGAACACACACAGACTGACACATACACACACACACACACACACTATGACTTATGCACAGACACACACTAACACTCATACAGCAAGCACACACAAGTATATTAGCAAACACACACACACACACACACACACACACACACAGACAGACACAGGGAAAGAGAGAGGGCAGAGACAGAGATACACTTGCTACTGTTATCTAAGCATCCATGTCCCAAACCTTTAGAATCAGAAGGAGAAGAAGAGAAGTCACAGCACATTTTGCCTTCTCAGTGTGTCACTCCGTCAGAGTGCTTTTCATTCTCATGGCCACAGAGGCAGACGGCAGCAAGCCGACAGAGACAGAGACAGAGAGAGAGAGAGAGGGAGGGAGGGAGGGAGGGAGGGAGAGCAAGAAAGAGAGAGAGAGAGAGAGGGAGGGGACAGAGAGAGCAGGAGAGAGAGAGAGCTGACAGAGACAGAGAAAGATGTTTGAGTGAAAGACAGAGAGAGGAAAGAGTGGTAGGAAAGGAGGAGAGATGTGCATGTTCATGTGAGAAAGAGAGAGAGGAGGGGAGGGAGGAGAGACAGAGGGGAGAGAGAGAGAGAGAGAGAAAGAGAGAGAAAGAGAGAGAGAGAGAGAGAGACGGAGAGAGAGGGGAGATGAGCCTCCAGATCTGGATGCCACCGTGGGCTCAGTAAGGAGACCTGGACGCAGACGAAAAGCGGAGCTTCTCCCCCCACAGCTGCTGCCCAGGCGAGTCCTAGCCCAGTCCAGCCCAGTCCAGCCCAGTCCAGCCGATCCTCATGCCAGCCCGCCCAGTCTGCTGGAGAGCAGCGCAGCGCGGAGCAGCTCAGCTCAGCAAGGTGGAGACACACGCTGGCAGGTAACACTGACACACTAACACACACACACACACACACACACACACACACACAACGCACGCACAGACACAGCCGTGTGCATGTACGAAAGCCAAAACCCACGCTCTCTCTCCGCACTCGCAGACTCTGCAGACAGACTGCTTTCACAGGGTAGCATTACACGTGATGGATCAAAGTGCTGGATCGTTCCATTCATCCGCTCAACTACCACACACACACACACACACACACACACACACACACACACCCTCCCTCCACTGCCGCCGCCAACCACACCACCACCACCACCACCCCCCTCCATCCATTGAAAGCCTAGCAACACTCAGCAGAGCCAAATAATTGCAGTGAGCAAAGAGGAGAGAGAGAGAGACAGAGAGAGAGAGGGAGAGAGAGAGAGACAGAGAGGGAGAGAGAAAGAGAGAGGAAAAAACTGAGAGCAACTTCCCTCTAAACAATAATGGATAGCCCAAAGCAAGTCATAATAGGACACATTACAGCCGGCTCTTAGAAGTCCTGCTCTCAGAAAAAGGAGCACAGCTGATCGGCATATTCTACTCCCAACACTTCTCACAAGCCCCAAGAACTCACATGACACGAGTGACATCCTTGAGAACGCAAAACAAACACCAACTTCATTCATGACTTTTGCCTTAAACGTGCTACACATTTCTTACAGCCTTCTGACTGCCCTTGAGAAATAGAATCAGAAAACATGCCAGTCTCAGCAGTGATGTTAACAACTACAGCTACTGTCAAAGGTAGTTGAATATGACACGGGAGCTTACCTTCAGCAGAGTCAGAGCCACAGGAAGGAAATTCTCCAAAGGGGGGGAAAAAATGCTACAGAACAACCTGCCCCAATAGAAATAGACCCGAGAGGAACCTAATTGAGAGTCTGTCTTTTTTTTATGTTCTAAAGAAGTGGCAGTTGTGTAACTGTATCTCTCTTCTCTCTCTCTCTCTTTCTCTCTATCTCTGTCTGTCTTTCTTCAGTCTGTCTATGCCATCCACCCAGAGAGCCGGCTGATGCTGGAGCCAAAGAGAGAGGGAGTGAGGGAAAGAGAGAGGGAGGGAGAAATCCCTTTCTCTTAAACAGTAGACACTTTGCGGTCAGACCCCACTCCCCACCTACCTCTCTTATACATACCCTCCCTCAGTCCCTCTCTCTCCCTCCCTCCCTCCTTCCCTCCCTCCCTCCCTTCCTCCCTCCTCTCTTGCTCACTCACTCACTCACTCACTCACTCTCCCCCCTCCCTCTAACTGGAAGCTGAGGAGTTGAAACGGGATGCCTCAAGGCTGTGTGTGTGTGTGAGTGGAGGGGTGGGGGGGGGGAGCAGAGAGAAATGGAGATAGAGAGTGATAGAGAGAAAGAGAGAGAGAGGGAGAGATGCATAGAGAAATAGAGAAGTCTTGTAGGAAGATGAAGAGAGAGAGAGAGAGAATCAAAGTTGGGCTGACAAATACACAAACACCCAAATGGGCAGACAGAAAACTGGACATCGCATGACCGATAGATAGATGGACAGATAAACAGACAGTGCAGACAGATACATTGACAGACAGATGAACAGATAGAGAGAAAGACAGAGAAAAAGAGAGCGAGAGAAGGAGAGAAAGAGAGAGAGAAAAAGAGAGAGAGAAAGAGACCATTAGCCCACAAACTGGAGCAAAGTCGAGCCTTAACTGAGTGAGGGTGGGGAAATTCAAAGCTGCATTAGCATACTTTTTTGGCTGAGAATGAAAGGGAAAAGATGACCTTGCCCCCCTTTTAAAGATCTAAATAAGAGCACTAATGACTGTGCTACGCCCGCTACGCCTGCTACGCGTGGGGGGAGGGCTGTCAGTGACAGTCGCGCGACGGCAGGCACCATCTCTGGGAGAAGCTCCGCCGCATGGCACGTTCAACGCTCCCCGGTGATGGAGAAGCAAACAGGCACAGGCGGCGGTGAACGCAGCCATTTGGAGTCCCAGCGTCTGCGGTGCCAGAGGGCCCGCGAGGCTCTAACCTGAGGCTGCGTCTCAAAGGGATTTGGCTCCCCCGTGGCCCCTCTTGTCCTCTCAACCTGCAGCTCAGATTAGTGTGTGTTTAGACATCAATCTTCCCCTCCTCTCTCTCTCTCTCTCTCTCTCTCTCTCTCTCTTTGCCAGGACCTTCTCCTCAAACAAATCTCTGCCTCCCTCTATCCCTCCCTCCCTCTTCTCTCTCTCCCTATCCATCATTCCTCCTTCCCTTCCTCCACCATCCCTCCCTCTATCCTTCCATCCATTCATCCCTCTCTCTCTCCCTCCCTCTCTCCATCCCTCCACCCCTTCTCTTCCAACCTGCAGGTAGCATGAAGTCCAAACAATGCTGCTCGCAATTAGCGACTGAGCTGGGAGGACCGCTCAATGTAAACACCTACTCTTCCTCTCAAAACAAACACGCCGACCAAAGAGTCCCCCCCCCCCCCCCCCATACTCCTCCTCTACCCCCCCAGTCCCCCGAATCCAGCAGCGCCTCTGCTCACTGGCACCACAGCTGGTGCCGACGGCTCCCAGCAGCATTTCAAAGCCAGGAGAGGCGCATCAAAAATAATTCATAAGAGCCACCGTGGAGGATGAAGAGGCTCTCATTAAGTCCGACTCTGACCCTGTAGCCACCCACATTTAAAGAGATGAGGGGGTGGGGAGGGGGGGTGTGGTCGTTGGGGGTGCGGGGTGCAAAGGCTGGGGTAGAGATAGTGACACCCCCCCTCACACACACACACACACACACACACACTCCTCCCATGGGAAAAATCAGCATCCTTTGGAGACAGACATCAGCCTGCAGCAGCCCCCCTGCTCAATAAGTCATGAATCGGAGATGATGCTCCCCGGTCGACGTGGGGATTCAATCTAGGTCTCCATTCCAAACCAGACGCAAAAACATGCCAGAAAACGATGCCTAACCAGTGATTGAGGGCTGGGAGGGAGTCGACTTTCCCTATTTGTGCCGTGGCGAATACTGGGGAGGGAGCGTTCGTTTTTCTTCTGGTGGAAAAACAATCCGCTCCGCACGTCAAACTGCCTGCGGGATGTGACACCCCATGTGCACTTACACACAGAGATAACCATCTCTAATGTGTGTGTGTGTGTGTGTGTGTGTGTGTATCTCTGCAGGGTTTCGGAAGGAATGTGGATATATGTGCACATGTGTGCATGTGTGTGTGTGTGCATAAGTGTGTGTGTGTGTGTGTGTGTGGTAAGGGGCTGCAGAGCCAGACCCAGGCGATCTCCGTGCACTGCACGCAGCAGGGGAAAATGATCCTGAAGACAGGCAGGCAGGCAGGCAGGCAGCAAAGCAGAACAGATCCATTCTAATCCCATATGAGAGCCAAGCAGCTCCAGCACACAGACATGTAATAGAGATCGCTGCATAAGCAGCCCCACCACCTCCAGCATCCACACCTCCTCACCACCACCACCACAACGCTCTCTCAGCCTCCTCACAACGCTGTTCTAAACACATGTTCTACTCCACGACTCTACCACTACTGTACTAGACGGAACAAGAACGAGAACGAGAACGAGAACAAGAGTGAAAAACGAGAACGAGAACGAGAGTTAAAGCGAAAGCGAGAACAAGAGTTAAAAACGAGAACCAGAGTCCCCAGTATGGTACCAAAACAGAACCCCAAGCTAGAACACATCCCACTGCTGATGGGTTTCTGCCGAGTGCAGATGCTTCCAGGTTCACTGGTGTGTGTGTGTGTGTGTGTGTGGTGCGTGTGGTGTGTGTGTGTTGTGTGCGAGGAGTGGGATCTATGTTTAGCGTGCGGTGGAGCGCGAGCGGCATCTGGGGGGGTACGGGGACGAGAGGCAGGGTCTCCTGCTCCGACGGGAAGACTGACCGCGCCTCTCCATCTGCTCCTCTGCTCCTCTTCTCACCTCGCTGTCACACTCACCTCCCTCTCCCAGGCTCGGGGATCGGGGAGACTGCGGCGGGGGCGTACGCGTGTGTGCGTGTGTGTGTGTGTGTGTAGTGTGTGCATGTGAGGGTGCTGTGTGTGCATGTGGTGCGTGTGTAGTAGTGTGCGTGGTGTGTGTGTGTGTGTCTGTGAGTGTGTTTCTGTGATAGAGGCAGAGATGGCTCCCTCCTCTGTTTGTCAACGCACTGACATTCAGCCTGAGCGCCGAGGCACACAGGCTCTGTTGATTTCCCAGCTGACACCCCGCCGTGCGGTAGGGAGAGCGCATCTCTCTCTCTCTCTCTCTCTCTCACTCTCTCCTCCTCTCTCTCACTCCTTCCCCCTCTCTCTCTCTCTCTCCTCGTCTCTCTCTCTCGCTCTCTCTCTCACTCCCCTCTCTCTCACTCCTTCCCTCTCTCTCTCTCTCTCTCTGTCTCTCCCTGTCATCCAGTCTCATAAGTCCGGAACAAGACGCCCACCCACTCACCCACCAGCCTGCCCGCTCGCTCGCTCTCTCGCCTCCCCGCCATCCTTCAGGTAGCCCATTTT
>NC_085001.1:9691778-9721778 GCF_963854185.1 Sardina pilchardus
CGGGACATCCCTGACGCCTGATTAATGACCGAGACAGGTCGGGTGGACAGCGCGTCCCTTCTCCGCCGCAGACGTTCTCCCAGCTGCGGCTGTGTTCCGGCTCAGAACGTGTCGCAGGACTGCATCCATCCATCCATCGCCACCCCGGACGCCATTCATCATGTGACCCCCCCTCTCTCTCCCCTGACAGCGTGTCAAGCGGGCAGTAATGCATATCTCAGGCGTGGACGTCCGCGCTGTCACGCGACACGTATCCCCCCCATACATCTCTGAAAACGGTGCTGGCGACACTTAACCAGGCGTCGACCTTTGACCCCTGGCTGCCCGTACACACGGAAGAAAAACAGATTACCTCAAACACAATTCAACTCCCGCACTGGCACACTCCGCTTAGGCCCGTTATTGATGGCTCGACTTTGCCGGCAACATATTGCCTTTTAAACTCGACTGTCACGCTGAATGAATTATTTGGTTCATTTCTAAGAGGAAATCGTCTCCTCCACCCTCTCCATGGCAACACAAAGACACACACACACAACGCCCCACACGGCGCGCAGTGCCAGTTTACGACACGCCACTTCAGTGCCCCGAAAAAAAACAAACACACATTCTATGGGGGCCAATGTCACGGCCCTCCAAAAGAACCTCTGGTCAAAGTTTCTGGAGTTCAGGTGCAGGTCTGGACCATTCCATTCCTGACCCCTCTCCCCCCCCACTATGCTGTGGCTGTAACTCTTCTACAGATCACCACCCCCGACACTGGGCGGCCACGTCTGACCAGTGTGACCAAAAGGCTGGTCCCACGCCCCCCCCCACGGCCCACGCCCCCCCCCCCCCCTCTCACCGGAGACCTGCTGCTACGGCCACAGGCTCCACTAAATCACCTGCTGCTGAACAGGGAGAAAAATCCGCTCCGATCGCGCCTCATTCATCATACAGATGCAGCCGCAGACCACGGGGTCGAAGGTCAGACCAGGCTGGTCAGCTGGCAAGCAGGAGGAGACCAGCCAGCCTGCATCTGAGTCCCAGAACAAGAGAAAGCCGGGAGAGAGTGAGAGGTTATCTTGGAGTCCAATCAAATGGAAAGGACACAAAGCCCTGAATGGACTTCTAAGTGATGCTGTGATTCGTCCATTACACCACTTCAGCTCTGCCTAAGCAGATGCACTATTAGAGCGTTTCAGATCGGGAGGAGATCCATTTGCCACAGCGAAATAAATTACAGCGCCATTACATTTAATGCACCTGCACAAAACAGACAGCGCAATCATCCACGAGGATGAATATGTTTTGGTGGGGAAGTGCAGGGGGAAAGTACTCGGCTCAATGGCTCCCTCAAGATCATTGCCTGAGATAGTCAGACAAGAGAAAAATCAGGAAACTTTTCTTCGCCAAAGTTGAGCCAAGGTGCAAAAGCATTATGTAGATAGGCACCACTGAGAGTGGCATTCTCACACAGCTCTGACTAGAGCTGCTCTATTCACTTTCAGATCTCCTCGTCTCTCTCTTTTCTTTCTTTCAATACCTCGCCTTGATTGGAGACAACAGGCGGCCGTGGCGTTCGCGGAAAAAGGAAGGTCCTTGATGAGTGTGTCTGAGCGCCGAGCCGAGCCGAGCGCGAGAAGAGTAAACATCTGCGGGGGAGCGCAACGCCAAGGCCTCCTGACCACACACCACGCAGCACAGCCGAGACCAAAACACACCGCGCTGCCGCCAGCTGAAAGTAAACAATACGCCAATCACGGCATATTCTTCTCCCACCTCCTGGTGTCAATCACGAGTTCAGGTATCCCGCATTATCTCGGAGGACGTATTCGGCATGGGAACAACGGGGATCAGTCCCAGGATTAAATCCTCCTCAGAGGTCTGTGCATCTAGAGATACTAAATGGACCATTGTTCCCGAACCCACAATGCAAACCAGAACCTCCAACTAGCTCTTGGTGTCAGTGTCTCAAGCACAATAGTTTTAGTTTGCCTCCCTCCAGCTCAGAGGGGGGGGGGGGGGGGGGGGGATCTCTTCAAAGCTCCATTTTTACGATTTACTGTTCCTTCCATTGCTGTTTTTCATTTTGGCTCCTGAGGGGGTTGAAGATATCGTTATGTGTTTCCTTATAATAAACTACCTAGTGACAGCCCTGCAGTCTCAGCTGGTCCCCTGGGGCTTTGTGTCTGCTGCATATTTTCATAACCCATGCATGCCGCTTAAACACATAAATACAAACACTTATTCTTTATTAAGTGCATGCTGTGAATATCTACATGGGCACAGGAAAAAGGTAAAACTAAGAGAACACATATGGTCCAATGGACGTACTTAACCACTCTGTTGATGGAGGAGAAAAACAACCTTGAGATGAAAGGAAATGAAAGAAAGAATCTTGTTTGTGTTCTGTATTCAAATGTATTTATCTGGTTCAGCTTGATATCCCAGGTCTATTTATCATAATCAATCAATAATCCACATATTTGCTAAAGGGAGATATATGACATAAATTACACCATCACAGATACGTTCCATATACATTATAATGCCGCATATTTTAGCACTCAGTCTATACCTGCCCATAAATAACCTATTTGTTTCCATGGAAACATTCACCGTATGGATGGGAAGCATGCGAAATTGAAACGTGGCTGAGGTATTGACTTCCTGTGGCAGTGGCTGCAAAAATATGAAACGGTATTAACACACTGAGCTGAGTGAGTGGAAACAAGAGGCAAGGGTGTCTTGTTACTCTACACTCATTTCAGCGTTCGTTGTTTATATGTAAACTGTCTACGTTAAACAAATATAAACATAGTGCTGACAATGATCTGAGCTTTCATCTTTTTTTATATATATATTTTTGGTGTGCAGCCATATTGGTAACATTATGAAATTATGAAACACTGTAATAAAAAATAATACAACTAAAGCTTTTGTCAACTCAAATATGAACAATATTTTATTGTTTTGACCTGATTTCCCTTTAAGAGGAACACATGTCGAGTGTACTGTACTGTACAGTACACGGCACATAAAATCCGCTGGCTCCAGTATAGTACATATGTTCCTGTATGTTCCTGCATGTTCCTGTTTAAAGCACCACTCTTGTTCCATGCTCTCAAGCTAATGAGCTTCATCCCGTCCGCCCTCCTATGGAACTCCCCACCACACAGATCTGGGCTGCAGCCAACCGCGGCGCTAGCGGAGGAGGGGGAGGGATGGGGGGGGGGGGGGGGGGGGGGGCAGATGTGCGGTGGGCTTCCTGACGGAGCTGACGGATGCGCGTGGAGATGTCTAGCGCAGCGCTCGCTCGTCAGCGATGAGATTAGAGGGGCTAAGACAGTACGCGTAATTATCACTACATGATCCAGTGCAAATGAGCTGGGAGATGTCACAAGTGACCACAGAACTGACATGTTATGGAGACTGTTGTGTAGAGATGAGATCTTTCTTTTTCTCTCTCTCTCTCTCTCGCTTCTTTTCCATCATTCGAATATTTTGCGCTTTCAAAAGTTATTTTTAAGGAAATATTAGAAGCATATGAAATTGCTACGTGGCAAGTTTTGAATGGCAAGGCATATATTTACTCGCAGACACCTAGAAACAGTGTCAGGCCGACCTGTGCCCGACAATTTCATTTTCGTTCTGCACTTCTGAGGAGAAAAAAAAGAAAAAAAAAAACCCCGACCTGTTCAGCAGCTGACTAAGGCTTTCTGCAGCTGCAGCTCCCACACATCTGTAAATGTTACCGGTCCAACATGATCCCCACTGCTAGCAGTGTGAGCACATTCAAGCCCACATTCGAGGGCACTTGTAAGCGAAGACCTCGGAAAATTCCACAGCGTTGGCTGTAGACCCTTCCTGCTCCACACAATTACCATAAAATCGCAACGAAGTTTCAAAGAAAGAAACCCCCGACGAGCTCGACAGAAACTGGCACATGGGGTTGGCCTCCATTTCATTCATTTATTAAACAACAGGCCTCAACAGAAATTGTCTCAGTCTCTCTCTCTCTCTCTCTCTCTTGTACAGTACTTGTAACATACTCCGCGTCTGTAAGTGCCAGTGCTTGAGCCGAAGCCACTCCATTACAAAGCCACCGTCCCTGCGCCTCTCTCCACCTGGTGTGTGATCCCCACAAAGGGCTGCCTGTGCTGCTACAGTATGTGCTGCTTGTGTAAGAGCCGGGGCAAGCAGGCGGTGGTGGCGAGCAGCGAGCAGCAGGCCCGAGGGGTGGCTCTCTGTAATTACAGTAGCAGCTCTCCTGCAATGGTAAGACGCCAGAGCAATTTCCCCCTCTGCTCCTCCGTAGGAAGCGAGGCCCCTTAAAGGCCGCCGCATATTTTGAAGTGCGACGCGCAGAGAGCGAGCGAGCGAGCGAAAGCCTTCCCAGAGACTCTCGCCTGTGCCAGAGACCCACGCTGTGAACGTTACGAGTTGCATAATGCATGTAAAGGAGAGAAATAGGGAGAGAAAAAGCCCTGTTTCATTCACCGTTAGTTCTACATGGGAAATCATATTCCATTTAATTAACTACCACTGGCATCCTTGCAGCTTTGTGTCCTGAAGGTCTTTGTTTTTTGGTCGCTCTCTGTTCTTCTTCAGAAAATATACACCCATCTAATGCATGAGGGAGGGCTAAATTATAATGTAGAGTTGGTCTGACTTGACAGGGCGAGACTTCATAGACGTGATGTGCTGACAAAGGTGGCAATGGAGGGCATCGGTCCTAGTCGCGTTGTCCATCTTCAAAGCAGGCAGGACAGTGAATCACCCGGGGTGACGACGCACACACCCCACACGGACGTGCAGAGTGTAAACCAAGACCCTGGGGTCTGCACGGGCCAGCAAGAGGCTAATGCCTTGTCCGAGAAGGGGCTGGCAAATTTATTGTGCCCTAAACCCCCCCCAAAACCCCCCGACCCCCCCAGACATACACACACACAAGTTAATATATGGTCACCTCCCGTGGCCAGGAGGAATGCATTCTGCCAAATGCTATGCCTCATTTAAAAAGGACAAAGACAAACTTGTGAGCCAACCCAAGAATAATCTGCAGTCTATTTATTTACCACTGAAGCCTGTATAGACGGCACGGTCCCATTACGGGCTGGTGAGCGGAGTTGTTTTACGTTGCATGCCAGTGTTTTAATGTCGACAACATGTACTATTCCGATTATGAAGAATTACACCATAACACTGTGTTTTATGAAGATTACCAAAAACGATAAGCCAACAGTGATGAAAAAAAATGGTTGCTTTCTCGCAACCAGCCAGGCTCAGTGAACATGCACAGTTGTTCAGCACTGAGGATGTGGAGAGAGTGTGCAATATTATTGAGCACTAAGCTTTCTAAACTAACTGTGATACATCCCCTATGTACAATAAGAGGTTACTACATGATTGCAATTGGACTGGATTGTACTTTGTTTGCGCTACCAGGGTAACAACAGTAAAACTTTTTCCACAAAATGTGGAGAAGACAAAACAAAAAGTTCTGTGATATTAAATCTACACAAATAATATCTCTCCCTGGTGAAGTTTTTCTCTGTTCCCAGAATGTTTACCAAGACACACCATGACAAGTAATACCTCATAAATTCAATTTTCCACTTCTGATAGAATAATTCACGAGTTAATGCTCTCCCAGGCGAAGCACAAATTAAAATTTATTGAGAAAAACCTCAGCCAAGATATTTTATTCAGGAAAATGCTTATGTGCCACTAATAGAATTACAGTGTGGAATATCACCTTCTGCAGTTACTATGACGACAGCATATTGCTTTTGCACTCGAGCTTATTAAGGGATGACAGCTGAAAATCAGACTCGTCTGTATGTGCTATTGATTTCTGCACAGCACTCAAAGATAAGCATCGTTATCGTCATCAGATCTGAAAGAAATGAAACAGTGTTGAAGTTGGGAAATGAAACACAAGTAGCTAGACTAAATGAAATCTGGTTTCTGCTCATTTCATGCATGAGCTTCTCAGTTATTGCACCTGATCTTAAATGGTACCCTGGAGCGAGGGAAGAGTGCGTGGGATGAGGCGGGCGAGGTGGGACTGCTGGATCGTGTTGAACGTGCTCCCAGGTGAAATCAGATCTGTTTCATTGACCTTCGAGGTCGGGGCGCTGGAATGCCTTAGTCGAAGACTCGGTGGGCGATGTCGGCGCCAATTAGCCGTAGAGCAAGCAAACACGGCAGAGTGGAAGTTCGACGCGGGGACGTTCTGACGTCAGCGCTCGGCCATTCAGTGCGAGCGGACGAAGCCCCGCGGTTTGTCTCCCGACGTCCGTCCTTCACAATGCAGCCTGTCTCCCGAGGAGAGAATAGGGCACCGGGAGAGATGCTTACCATCCCCGTCTCATGGCAACAGCCTGACTCCGGGCCTGTCAAAATAGCCGGCTCTTAAAGCCCCACAGTAATTTAGCCTTTTAACTGCACAGCTGAGGTTTGGTCCGTGATGAAGGAAACTTCATGGTGGCGAGCAGGAACTAAAACATGGAAAACCTACAGACCATTACTTTGCGTATCCCGCCACGCCGCAAAAAGGCTGCGTTCCCACAGACCACGGCTTTCAGGCTGCAGGGAGAAAGGGGCTGAGGAGTCTGGGGGAGGCTTAGGCGATGGGTGCACACATGTTGCACAATCTCCATGTCTCTCGCTCCAGTGCGACCTCAAATATGTACAGAGGCTACGCTTCTCCAACAGCTCATTTCAGGGGGCCACCCTGCCAATGACAACAGAACGGTGTAAATGGGGGACACGTACTGTATGCGAATGTGAGTTGGCTAAAACTGTCAAAGTGAGTTGGCTAAAATTGTCAAAATAATAGATGTTTGCCAGGATGCAGCTTTTGCAGAGGATAAGGGCCATCATTTGAAATTGAAATACAAAAAAAAAAGACTCCCACTACCGGGTATCTGTATCTGTTAGTGTTTACACACTGAGTAGTTGGAAAAGAAACAAAACATGTTATTTCCTCTTTATTTAGCATTCACATGCAAACCTCCAAAGAACAAAATAACAAACTCCCAAGATGCATCGACTCTCATGGCTCTCAAGAAAACTTAGCGGCAGTAAATTGTGGTTTTATTGCCGCGACTTCCAAGGCTTTGCTGCTCGTTGAGGACATCTTTTGAGAGGCACTAAAACAAGGTCTCGTCAAGCCAAACCTTGCTGGGAGCAGGACAGCGAGTGTGGCGCCTCTGTTTTGTTTTGTGTGTGTGTGTTGGGGTGGGGTGGATTGGAGTGGGGTAAAGGGGGGTACCGTGGAGCCGCTGAGATGAGAATGCACGGCACGCCAGCGATGGACTCATCTCGTCTGTCATCGCACAGCCCCCCTGTCTCGGCTAAGGCCCATCTGACCGCTCTGACTCTCAATTATTTTCCCACCGTCCACTGCATCTCTCCTTGGGCCTGCCAATCAACCCAGTCTGGGGTGAATGCCTGGGCATTGCGCTCTTTCTGCAAACTCCCCCCACCCCCCCCCATCCTGTCTTAGATTCTGTAGGTCTCCCGTCTTCTCCAAATCAAAGGAAAAGCCTAACGCGGTCAACATTGTGTCTGGGAGAGATAATCGTAGCAGAGCTCGGGAGGTCACCGAGGGCCATGATCTTACCTCTGTGAATTGCATCTAGAGATTTAGCCGAGCGAGCTCCCCTGAGCTTAAGTCTTTGTGTACTGCGGCGCAGCACGACTTTTGTCACCTTACGCGTTCATTTTACACAGTCGCCAACAATGGCTTCTCTATACTCCGAGCTGTTTACCCTCGGGCTGAGAAAGCGTGGCGAGAATCTATCAGGTATCCGTTTCAGATCCATTTATCTCCACGGCTCTCCCCTTCCCCGGCAAAATAGAAGCCAGACAGAGGAAGCCGGCTTTACCGGAGTCATCCGTGTGTAACTGACAAGTACAACAGTTCCCCCCTGATCCCATCGCTGGCTGATTCGGAGACGCCTGCTAAGTCCATTAGAGTTCCAGACTGCGCCATTGACATGCTGGGCAAGTATTGAGAGAGGGATGAATAGGGATGGTGGTCGACTTGTTTCTTCTTTTTATTTCCGCCGTAACATCTAGAAAGTGAGGCCCGGTGAGACCCTCACAAAGGACCCAGTGTCAGGGTGCCAGACGAGAGAAGGAGACACACACACACACACACACACACACACACACACACACAAGCAGACAGGCATGTGGAGTGAACGCACAGGCCAGACACATCTGGAGCCACACATGCTTGCCAAGGCTCCTTTTCTCACCAGCTCATTTACTCAACACAACATTACATACAACAACAGCCACAAGTAGGCAAAACACTGCACAAAGCAAGTTTGAAGTACGATTGAGAATCACTCATTCAACCGTCAATTCATATCCATCAAATGAAACAATCATCATTCAGGTCCAACAGTCCATCAAAACTTGGTTGACGGTAAACGATTATGTCATTCCTGTTAATGGCTTCATTTATATAGTTTAGTGACAGAATTTGAAACCGGGCTTTTCCTAATGGGCTCGTTTCAGAGTGACCTTTGACCCTGCACTATGAGGCTCACTGTCACTCCACACGGACTCCAGTCAGCCGAGGAAGAGGTGAGACACTGATATTTATGGTTTCCCCCTCACTTACAATCAACTCCATGTGGGGACCGACTAACAGTGGTGTTTTTTCTTCATTGCTCCCTCTCTCTTTCTCCAACCCTCTCTTTATCCCTTTCTCTCTTCTTTCTCTTTATCCCCTCCCTCCCTCTCTTTATCTGCAGAGGCCCAGCAGCGATGCAATCAAGGGTGGCTCGTCATGAGCGTGGTGGAGCATGCTCTGATTGAGAAGCTCCGGACCATCATTCCTGCCTTATCCCGCTCCGGAGATGACACGTAATACAGATCAGATGGATCACCGCGGGCCTCCGTCGTTCCCCCCTCGTGTCAAATAACCGCCGTCGCCTGTGTCCCGAGATATCCCTCGCCAAACAATCACATGCCTTGCAAAAGCGTTTACGTCCCTTGGAAATGCACTATAAATCACAATGCTAGAAGATATGACTCTCCGACATGCATTTCGAGCCACCTTTACAGTGACACCATGCCCTCTCTCATCTTCCTCTCACTATCTTTTTATGAGCGGCAGGGGAGGGGTGTGGGGGGGGGCGGGTGGGGGTGAGTTGACTAAGAGCCTCCCGAGACCGGCAGGGTTTCTATAAGGGTCGGCCAGACTCATTTATGAGGAAACAGTGCCTGACATATACAGCAAAGCCACAGTACAAGCCAACAGTCTGCAGCGTGCTACGATACGGGCGCTTGAACTCGCTGCTTACTATCGGGTACTATCAGAAGCGACCACATTTCCTACGGCAATTAAGTCGGCTTGCTCTTATTTCCTGTTTATCTGGGTTACTGTTACACATCCATGCTGTGGGGAGGAATGAGACAGCGAGAGGGAACAACGAAACCAAACGCAACAGAGAAGGCAGAGCGAGAGAGCCTTCACATTATTCATGCCATCCGCTCACATATTTATGACTAGGGAGCTTTTTTTGAAAAAAAGTAATCACAAAATTACAGCAAGTAGTAACTGTGACACTAAAGAGAGGGAAAATATGAGCTGATAAGCTACATGTGGAGAGCACAGTTCTTCTGCACACAGTTTTCAACACCCACTGTCGGTTTCCTGCTACCATCTGTCCTTGAGTTGTCCTTTTACAATGAAAAAATGCAGACTTATTATATCACTTCAAATGCCTTCTCTCGGCAGCCACAGGGCCCTTCATGTCTCTCCTACCGTGTAATGTAACCGAGAGTTGTGTAAATATTTTGCCGGGGGAATGATAAAAGAGCACCCGGGAGAAAAGGTCAATTTCTCTCCCTTTTAATTCACACCGTGCCATTACCCAGTCTCTGCAGCTATTTTGGAGTTTTCACACTGTTTGTGCAAATGAAGCAGCTTACCTTGACATCTCAAGGGAACCGTCTTCACTGTTTTGAATTACAAAGCTCTTTTTTTTTCTCCCCCCATCTCGCCTGTGCGCGCTTAGGCTTCCTTTCTGATCTTCACCACGGGCCTGTTCGACCAGCATCCAATTAGCCCACTGAATAGACGCCAGTCACACATGGAGAGCAGCATTGTGCTCAGGCAACGTACTGTATGTTCCACGCTTCACATTGTTGTGAAGGAATTTGGTCCTATCTGACCGTTGCAACTGCTTACGCTAAAGTTGCAGGGTGACACAATGAGGGACCTGGAGAGAATGGAGTCGCTGAGGTACATGAAGGACACATCCCTCTGAAGTAGCGTCGCTGTGGACGAGCTCCATAGAAATCCATCCAGTCTCTCACGACTGAATTTTTGCATGGTATACCATTTGTTTGAAAAAATCTGCAAGTTCTTTTTTTTTTTTTTTTCAAACTGTCATTCAATGACTTGCCTGCCAACTATCTTCAGAGAGGACGCTGACAAGACAATAGGCAATTACTCGAACACTGTTGAGACATTCGTCTGTAACGTTCCCCACAAATCGTTCCGCACGAGGGAAACAAGCGGATAGCAAACGCAGATCTGATGCACCGCCGTGCCATGCCACGGTGTCTTTCTGCTGTTTGGGAAAATCCTGAAATTTGTTTACGGACTTCATCATGAGTCTGTTTACACCACAGGGCTTGGCATCGCAATCGCAAGAATCACACAGGTATACAACCCTCAGGGTGGTAAACATAAAGCTGAGCTCATTTGACCAAGATGAAAAGCAGCCTCCGCTTTTGAATCCCTCTCTCTCCATCTCTCAAGCTTGTGGAGGTATGGAATTAACATGTCTTCGGGCTACCTCTGACATTGACTACCCCACTCAGCGGGGACACATTATAGCGGCAGGAAGAAAGTTCCTTCAGGCAACTCATTTAATAGGACACTTGATTGTTGAAACCATTACCAGTGGAAGTCTAGTCAAGAGAAGCTTGGAAACTCTCTGGTGGCTCCGTATAGTCGATTGCAATTACCAGAGTGACCTCGCGCCTTAACAATGTGAGATTCCCCGAGATTTATGTGTATGCTTAAGAAAGTGGGGTGGAAAGTTCCGCCTGAGTGAGCAGTGATAAGAATCTCAGTCCGCTCCACACCTGTCAGCATATATCCAGTCATCCTTGATCTACGAGACATAAATCAATCACAGGCACGCAGAGTCTGCCGATGGTCGTTTCAGAAGATATTTAAATGGTCCATTTTTAAAGTTACTACATGCCTGCAGATATAGGTAACCAGACATGACATGCAGCATTACAAGCAGGTCAAACTGCTGTTTTAACCTTGTCAAAAAATAAATATAAGAAGAATAAATAGTTGGGTTCATTCATAAAAATACAATAGTGGAAGGGGATGGTTGTTTTTGGCGGCAGCACCTGCTAGCTAGTCCATTGGACAAATGCACATCTATTCACATCCACATAATGGTGAGCTGGCCAACTTCAAAATGACCTCCAAGTCTATGTCTGCCAAAAACAAAAGGTGGTGGGGGGGGTGAAGACTCTCCTGTTGTTATGGCGAAGGCAAGAATCCATGTCATGCTAAATCTTATTTGGTCTGTGACCACCGCTACCCCGACCACGGGGGCCTAAAAGGTTGCGAGCGAGAGGCTCTTCCATCTCTGGGTTCACGGCACCAGACACCACAAGGCTACGGACGGGGCTGCCAGCAGCATGCTGGGACTCGAGCAATGAAGCTGGCCTGCCCTCTGTGCGTCATCGCCTGGTCATTAAACCCGAGACCAAACACAGTTCCGCAGCTTGCACAGTCACTTAGGACAAGTGCTGCCCCAGGCCAAATATGTCATGCGATCCAATTACGCCAGAGTGTGTGCAGGATAACATCTGAGGACTGGGAGGGAACCCCCTCCTCTCGTGCTGACAGACACCTACCATCCCGGCACATTAACGGGCCCGCTTTCATTTTTAATTGCAGTTACCTGGCTGCCATAAAGTACAAAGACCCCGTGAGTGAAGGGAGCTACCGGCAGGCAACGTAACCGAAACAGTAGCCATGATTTACAGGGCTCTGCCTTGCCATGTTTACTTCTGCAGTACTGGATCCTCTAATGTTTACAGCTAACAGTGTCTCGAATGTTTATTTTGCATCTACTGTAGATGTTTTTGAGGATGATGTCAGAATTCTGAACAACGGAGTGCAGCCTTTCCAGGGCCGTTCGTCTTAGCCGCACGCTAGGCTACACAATGCTAATGATTGTTTGGTGGGATGAAAAGAAGCTGGCGCTCTGTGGCATTAAGCTGGCACTTGATCCTGTGGCAGAGTGCCACACTCCTAAAGAGAGAAGGGGGGGGGGGGGGGGTCCTCAGGCAAACTCTGGTAGCCTATAACAAACTGGCAAGGGAAGGGAGCATGCTCACTTGCACACTTTCTCACCCAAAGTCACCGGTCGATAAAGAGAATGGGAGGGTAGAGAGATTAATTGAACTGCGCTATCGTCGGAGGATGATTCCTATTCTTCTCGGATGCTGAGGGAGGGCCGCGGGACAAGGTGGTTTATTCACTTCTCTAACCAGTAATTGGCTGCCAGAAGTGCTCGATTCTGCTGTGTTGAAGCTCCTGTTCGCTGGCTCGCATGACTTTGGCCCGTGCCAGATCACAGTAGCACGCGGTCAGGCGGTCATCTAATTGGTATTCAGTGTCATTACACTGCTGTCATGGGTCAGATACACAAACACAGGCTGCTTTTCTTACTCGCTCTATCCAAGTCCCTAACTTTGGAAAAGCAAATTTCTAAATAATTTTCTCTCAACTACATGGCTCACTTATGAATACTGAGACATCTCACTGAGTAGCCAAAAGCTACTCTAGGTGCTTGGCTGCTCTGCTCAGCATTGTTTACTGAGGAGAACAGGAGCGAAAATAGCTCCTCAGCTTACTGAGACTGAGATTCTGGCGTCTCCACCTTGACCTGTTCGGTCAATAACTCTCATTGTCTGCGATCCACATAGTTGACCCCTGACGACATAGCAGTGGAGAAGGCACTGCTTGAAGACACCACCCGCTTTTGTTTATGGAAAAGCTTTCTCTTCCACATGGGACCCTCTGAAGACAGACAGCCATCACATTTTTTTGTCTTTTAACAGTGTTTATTCTCCTGACCCCAGCGGTTTTGGCCATTCCATTAGGATCAGTTTACAGAGACTGGGCCAAGGCCGCCAGTGGAGAGCTTGACTCTTAAGTCCAGGAGGTGAGGGATCAATTCCTGCGGCTAAAACAGACTATCAGTCAATCAGGCGACACCGTCATGCTCCTGAGGGGAGAAGAGAATGTCTTTAGGGGTCAAAAAACATACACCTTCATTAAAAATATGCGCTTGACAATGCCAAATATCCGAGTTTTGCAAGCAAAAAAAAAAAATTATGTAATTTTTTACATCACGGTACGGAGACTTGAGTGATATAAAGTTGCCTATCTTCACGTCCTTTGAGTCGACTTTGAGACACATATATAATAGATTGTGCCCGAGTTCTCCCATTCAACATAGTAATGAGGTGCAGCTGAAAGGAACACGTGTCTCTGTGCATTAACCTTTCCATGCTTCAGCAACTTAATGGATGTTCATTATTGCGCTATAAGCTATGTCCAGTCAATCTCAATCTCCAACAGCTAGTCCTCCTCCCTCTCTCCTTTTCTTTCACTCTTGCAATCTCTATCCCCCTCTCTCTCTCTATCTCTCTCTCTCTCTCTGCCTCTCTGCTTCAGTGCAACCTATTATTAAATGCTTCTTTCCCCGATTTCCATGGAAACTCCAGAGTAATGCATCATCCAATTTAGAGGAACGATGAAGGACGCCATTTCTCTCCTGTTTGAGATTCAAGTTTGCGCCTTTTAAGTGTACTTAAAGCGGCGAGGGGGAGAACAAACGGCAAGACGAAATAAAGAGTTATGATGACTTCTCCAACATCCTGCACCTTATCAGATGATGGTTAAATATTAATCTCTTAGTAGGGAGACGTTGGCGCGCACGGCGGTGGCACAAAGACTCGGGTTACAAACAGCTCTTTCACAAATGTCTTGCCCAAGCACAGAGAGCGTGTCTCACATTCCAGTCGTAGCTCTCTCAGTGCTAGTTCATCTCCCAAGTCTGAGACATGTTTTTAATGAGTCTGAAGAATGAACTGGAGTTCAAATATAGAGATGAGAGGAATTACTTACATGTATTACTTACTTAAGGATAACCTATAGGGAGGAACAGCTGAGTGCGCAGATGTATGCTAGTTAAAGATGGACAAATAGGAAGCTCCAGGGCTTCAATGTAAGGTTTTTTGAAAAGCAGGACAAATTAATGTATATTTACACATATGCAAATCTGTGTGTGCGGGTGTATGGACGTGTGAATGGAAGTGTTTGTGCGTGAGATGATGTGCGCGAGTGAGATTTCATACATCTTAAATATATACATTACAGACTACAAAAAAAGGGAAAATATATCATAATACCATCCTCCCCCCAGCCTGCTTTGCATATCCACCCCCCCCCCCCCCCCCTCCTCCTCAACTGTGGAGTGTAACCTGCAGGCTTGCCAAGGTAATTCAGGGCAATTCTGCAATGGAATACCTCCGAGTGCCTCCCCCCACTCCACGGCAGCCTCAGAGGCCCATTGTTCCACATGTTATCTTAGGAAGCCCATAGGGTGAGGGGCTGCCCATGGGTTTCCTCTCTGCATTTCAGCCGTGCATCTCATAGCTGCCGTTCAACGTTAAGCTCATTAAGAATTAAAAGGAAAACTAAATCTCCAACATATCTGGTTGCCGGAGGGGGGGCTGCGGAGAGGGGAGTGTGTGTGACCCCCTTCCCCTTCCCCCACCTCTTCCTCGTCCTCCTCCTCCTTTTTTTTCATAGCACACTTTTCCTTGACAGCTTCCTCTCGTTTTTTCGTTTAATCTTTGCTTTTTTTTTTGCACGCACCCCCCTTCAATGCCTCTTCACTTCAACTCTTCTCACTCTCTGAGTGGCTGTTCTCCTAAGCTGGTTAAATATTTGCCCACTTAGCCGTGTGTTTGGGCGGCAGTCAATGTTCGTTAAGTCGCTGGGCACATGAATGAAATTATTTCACTAAAGGTTAGCCATGCACCTCCGTCAACAGTGACAAGGCCAGTTTTGCTACTTACTAAACATTACATAAAGCCAAAAAAGAGGAAAACACATATCAAAAGGCAAAATGAATGGATTTTCAAGACAAACTTGTTTAAAATCAGACAGAAGGTATGACTGAAAAAAAAGTTCTCCACAGTATTTTATCAAAAGTGCGGCGACAGTAGTGGGATCAAAATTACCCAGAAACTGCTCATGTCACCAAGAGATCTGTTGTCACGGTGATGCCCTTTATTCACAAATGACACCGACTATCATAGAAACAGCTTCTGCACAGAAACTGTCCATCACAGAAATAAGATCTAGAGATTAACTGAGCAGAAGGTTTCAAGAACTCAACTGCAAAGACCTCAATGCCAGATTTCTGTTTGGAGACAGAATCTCAATGGGGAGGTTTCTGTTACTGTCCACATGTCAGTTAACCTAGCAATCAACATTTGGAGGATAAAAGCAATGTGAAGTACAATACATTATAGAAGTTGGCTTGGAATCGACACACACGTCTATCTCCACCATTGTTTAGCAAATGTTAGTGGTTTGTACCCTAATTTCAACCAAACCCCATATACCAATGTGAAAGGAGTCATCTAAAAACCGCATAATTGTATCTTTCCATTCATTTTGCCATTGACTCGGCTTGGCCTCAGCAATCGTATAGCCATCATCCCCATCCCATCAATCAAGGCTTCATTGAGGTTTAATGGTGCTCGGCACGATAAAGCGACAGAGGATAGGGTTGACATGCTCGCCTTGCAACGCCGGGCGCCCCTCACAGAAGGCATGGGGATCATGGACGTTTCCATCTCTCTGCACGTAAAGACCCAGAAGCTGTTGAGCTGTCTAAAAAGCTTCATCTCCTCACTCGACCACCCGCCCACCCCCCACCCCAGCCTAATCCCAACTCCAGACAGGCTCACGCCAGCTCAGCAACTGCCCCTGCCCGAATTCACCCCTGCAGCCGAAAATAAACCTGGACTCGCGTGGAATGGACCTTCCTCAAATTCATGTGTGTCAGTGGGTGAGGTAGAAAATGGAATGAACATGAGTGAATGTTCTCCAGACTCCACACAGACATGAGAGCCTCACTTCAACAAAGAGCGATATCTCACTTGACATTTCCATGTTGTCGTTTTTTTTTCCGCCCCCTTCACCCTAGTAAAACTGAGATAAACTACAGTTGTGCGACTTCAAAAGACTGCTATCAACCGAGCGGGCCGATACACCGCGGAACCCAACAAAAAAGAGAGAGAGAGAGCCCACAAATGCCTACGAGGGCCCCACAAATCAGGCAACAGGATCCATTAACACGTCTACATACTGCCAGTGCTCCACGCTTCACAACATTTTACACACAAGCTCCAGAAGCCCCATCTGGGAGAGGCGCTGGCTAGCGGTGACCTTTCTGGAGCTCGTTTTTCCAATAAGAAAAAAAAGAAAAAAAAAATAGCCGCCGTTCAATTCCCACTGTTTACACTGCATGCAGAAGTGGCTCGGCGTGAGCCCCGAGCCTCAAGCTCCATCTTCTCCCGCGCCGTAGCCCCGGCCCCAGATTAAATGGATAAGGCTGCGAGTCTGTTTATTTGCCATAGATTTTTATTTACAGACCACGCTTAGCCCCGGATTCAATATAGCTGCAGCTTCATGCTCGGAATCCTTATGAGCCTGCTCCCAGCCGCGGCAGCAGCTACTCTTCGGCTTTGCCCGCAACTGATTGGGCCCCAAACAGAAACACAAGGCGACACGGATCCACGCCTGATCTGTGTCTAAACATCGCTCAAACAACGTCCTAACGCTATATCTGCCCATTCTTTTCAGGATTTCGAGGTCCACTGCTTAAATGTGCCATCAGAAGCTTTTGTTGTATTTCATATTCAGAAAAAAAAGAACCAGTCTTACCAATTTAAAGAGATTAAACATCTCCAATATTTGACCTAGGTCTGGCCATTATCCTGCTGCTCCACATGTCACCAGATCCTCCACATGGCCCATATTAAGCCGTGCGCTCAGCCCGGCGTCCTCGCACGCCATAATGCCACGGCTCTTCATCCGCACTATCACTACTGTCACTGCCACATTGCGTGCGCAGGGCCAAACCAGAGTCTTAACAAAGCCACAGAGCACTGCGTGCGCTGCGGACAAAAAGTTACTAAACACCAGAATTTATATGTACTGCATGTAGACGTAGACCGGAAGGTATTTGACTTGAAGATGGACTTTTTACCAAAACGAACGGAGATTTTGAGGTGAGTTTAGAGATAATTGTTTCGTAGATTTGACTGTACATCAGTTCTCGTAAAAACAGAATTAAGTGCATAAACATACTTTTATGGTGAATTCAAACCACTGTTTTCCATAAACACAAAAGTCGCCATTGGGGTCACATGCACACAGCAACAAATGCAGTGGTTCAGAATTAAGACATTTGTTTTTTCCTATTCAATTTCCTCAATTCGGTTGCAACGGAGACACAAATTACCCCTTCACCTCCAATTGCACACAACATTCGTCATCCCGCCCCATCCCACCCCACCCCACCCCAGCCCAAAAAAATCAATAGAGGATATTAAAGTCCCGTGCGTCGGCAGCGTTGACCCGACCTTAATGAAAATGTACCTTTTTATATGCAGATGAGGCTCATCAGCGCGCTCGTGGCTCGGCTGGCAGCTCTGGCCGTGCAGACTGGGTGCTGCTTCCCCTGAGAACTGAGGCAGATGTCACGGGAGGCACCTGCTTGGGCTAAGTCTCCTCTCAGCTTCAGCCCCACGGGGTCATCCAACCCCCTTTTACCCCAAAATAAACTGCAGACGTGGCCCCCGCATCCTGTGCTCTCGTGCCAAATGGGTGCTTGTTTGGTGCTGGAGGAGTGCCACAGAGAAAGAGAGAAAAAGAGAGAGAGAGAGAGAGAGACAGAGGGAGAGAGAGATGAAGATGGTAGATTGCTTTGTGGCTGGTCAATTGTAATTCGAACGCGGCGAGTGCATCTGTGTTGTACAAATTAAAGCTGCAGGGGCTTAAACGAAGACCCTGATTCCAGTGACAAATTCTGGCGTATTTAGTGAGATGTAGTTAAGAAATCTAAGGAGCTTACTGTATCTAACGAACAGTTTATGGGTGGGGGGGGGGGTGAGGGGGGATGGAGGGGGTGGGGTGGGGTGGGGGGGGCTCTGGTGGTGAATGGCATTGCTTTCTGAAGACACCATGGCAAGCCATCTGTCTGGAAGTTTCCCGGTGGGCTGGAATCTGCTGGTGCGGGGGCTGAGTGACAGCTCCGTAATCCAATCCCTGCTGTTCCCGCGGCGGGGTGCGCGCATCCCATTGGTGGAGCTGGGGCAAATTACCCGGCTCATCACCTTGAGGGTCGTCTCACCCCTAGCATGACAAGGGCATGATGCTGGCAGGCCTGCTCTCCACAGTGGCTCTTTAATTGAGGGAGTGAATAAAACAGAGGGCAGAGGTTCAGCCCTTAATGAAAATCAGCAGCTTTAGGATACAGCTTTTCAGCAAAGCTTAGAGAGTAGTAGAGCTTTATTCTTTCTCTCTCTCTCTCTCTTTCTCTCTTTCTCTCTTGCCACAGATTTATCCACAATGACCTTCATCTTTTTGTACTCAGTGGAGGGGAAAGAAATGGGGTGAATTTTCGGACAAACTCGGAACTACTGGGCAGTGGGCACTCTTTCTTATTCGCTTACCAAGCACATATAGTTTAGTGATGTTTTAGAATGCGATGATGTCTGTATGTTCCAATTTGTGGTTCTAGATCATTCATCTCTGATTTCCCTGATTCCATTCTTCCTTTTGTCTCTCAGCTTTTACTTGGTGGTGGTGGTGGTGGTGGTGGTGGTGGTGGTGGGGAGGGGGGGGTTGAATTGCTGCCAGATTTTTAATGCTTCCGCTGTTTAAGAATTATGATTTGTGACCACAAGGCAAAACAAGGCATAATCCATCCAATGTGCACCACCACAAACAAAAAAAAAAAACATTCAAATGATAAAAAAATCAAGCTCAGTCATTCATAAACCTCAGATTTGATTTCTGCCTTTGGAGGCAAAGCAACAGAGTGAGATTAACCCTGAAGGATGTTGACTTTCGGTTATCCTGCATGCTAGAAGGAACATATCCCCAGCGTCTGAGCACACACTGATATAGTCAGTTTAGTGAGCCACGCTGGCCTCGCTCCACACAATCCAGCATCTCCTCTCTCCACACAGTAGACTGGGAAATAAAAAAGTCACAGCCAGAAGTCCAGGCAGTAGGGAGGAGAAGGCACATGGTGTTCCACGGCAGAGTTTCCACAGAGCAACTGAGGCACTTCATTTGAAAGGGGCATGTCGTGTTTCTCGGCTAACACACGCAGCAGCAGCAGGTACTCCCCGGTAATTTCTTTCACAGGAGCCAACACTTTTCCCAATAGGAGGAGGTCTGGAATCATGACCAAGTAATTATTATTTTAACTTCAGGTCCTTCCATGATCTTAGGAACATAGGGGGAGGGGAACTATCATGTTAGATGGAGTCAGATGCATAAGACGTTTCAGAAACAAAAGGCGTTGTGCCGATAGCTGAATTATGTAAATTAAAGAGCAGAGACGGGCAGATGAATGCCACAATTCTCCGCAACCTCCGTCATAATAAAGCATGGACAATAGGGGTGTGAATCTCTCATGTGAAAGACGATACGATTCGCATCTAGATACATTGTCACGATACGATTCAAAAAAAGATACATGTTAATAGCAAACGATTCGGTACGATTCAATTCGATGCGATTCGATGCAATTCGATGCGGTTCAATAATCAAAAGCATTCTGAAAGTTATTTTTCATTGTGCACATTCACTTTACAATTGTGCACATTTTACATGATCAAGTTAATGGTTATCAATAGGACAAACAACTTGATGTATGAACATGACAAAACATTTTATTGTGAAAAGGTGAGGTTTTTCATATAATATTTTAGTAATGGCACACACTGAGGACACCATAAAGAAATAAACAGAAGAAACACATATCTCTGTATATGTTGCATAAAAAAAATAAAGACCAAAGAGGTGTCGTTACAAAAGAAAATAAAGCAGTGCTTTGCCCTTGGCCTTTTCTCATGTAAAAGAATAAATGATTCTCTGCTTATCTCCCTCAACAATGGAATTCTTTTCTCTGATTGGCTGATGGGGTGGCCATTAACTTCGTATAACCTGCTACCTTTGAAGTAGTTCCCGTATCACACTTGAATATTAATTCGCCAAACTCGTTGCGAAGTTTAAATGAACTGTCACGTTGCATCCAAGCTGAAATACAGACGTGCAGAACCATAGTAACATTGTAGCATATGACGGAGGTGGATTGTAGCTAGTTGGATGCCATGTAGGCTATAAAAGTAGCGATCTTTCAAAGTTAAAGTTAATCAGAATCCTGGGATATGCCCGCTTGACAACGGGAGAGATAGAACCAGAGCCATATAAAGAGACCTTCTCTTTTGAAAAAGCCAAACGACTTCCAAACTTTGGATTTAAGTTTCGCCGGCGCGTTGAATATAGGTTCGGAGTTGTCAGAAATCTTTTCTGAGGAAGACTAGCATCTCATTCCTTCAGGCACGTCCAGGGCACGTTTCGTTGGAATGGATAGACGAACGTGATAGGCTATGCCATCTTTGACCAATGAGAGGCTGTCATTGTTCTCAAATCAAAATTGGGATGCACACAGCCACGCACCAGGCCAGGAAATCGAGTATTTCATAAGAGACGGTCAAGTCAGAAACGTTTGCGAATGTGAACCGATTTGTTTCTTTTAAATCGAAACAATAACCGATTCATGTCATGAAAAATTCGAAACGAGGCTTGATGCATCGATGTAGTCGTCTTTTACAGGTTAAAAACGAATATCGATATGTATCGGTTATTTTTTACACCCCTAATGGACAATCTTTGTGCAAAATCTTCTCCCTCCTTGGCAGCGCTTTCGGTTGGAGATTCAGGTCAGGTACGTGTCTAGATAGCAGCCATCGCTACAATCTGGCCCGGCAGATGGCAATTTGCTGAGACAAATAAACTAGCGAGACCCCTGCCTATATGGGGAAGGGGAAGCATGACAAACTAGCCACATCAAAGTGTTATGCAATTGATGTCCCTCTTAGGGCTGATAATGACTAGACCTGTGCCTCCTGCGCTCTCCCATATCTCCTGAAGCGCTCATCTGTGATCACGCCCAGTGATGGATGACCTTGCCCCCCGCCATCAAACAAGCTCACCTCTGGCTCTTAAAGTTGTGTTATAAATCCGTTTAAGAATGCGGGAGAGACTGTCTTCATTTCCTCGGCACTTATTCAGCCATGTTCTGTTTGTGAGCCGTCTAATGCAACCCGTACTAGACACGGCAAGGTTATTTTGTTTTTCCATCTGATGTAAAATAACCCAAGCAGTATGTATTAAACCATTTCTTTCCACGTGTAGAATGCAGAGTTAGTTGAGTCGAGAACTCTGTGGGGGTCTTTCAAAGTTCAGCAGAAATCTGATCTCCCGGTGACCCCCCCTCCGATTACACAACACACACACACCTACTCTTCACACTAAACGCCAGTAAAAGCCTGCGTGTATATATAGGCCCTCTTTCATTCTGTGCAAGACGCAAGGCTGAGCGCACCCCGGGGCGACAGACATACTGCGCCTCTGTCTGAGCGCTCTCCTCGGGGCATGAATATTTCATCCCTCCTCCGTGTGACTCACCCCGGCTCAGACACTGTGCCACTGATGTGGGAAACAACACAACAGGCGTCCCACAGGGAAGGGTTTTTTTTTTGAGTAAACTTCTCCGTCTGATACAGTTGACAGTTTTCTTTTCACTCAGCAGCTACTGGTGATTCCCCCAAAGATGCTCAAGTTCATCCACACCAATGATCATCATTATCCTTAATTACTGTACATTGAATACGTATATACTGCTACTTATGCATTTTCTCGTTATTACTCTACAAAGCGTCTGAGCCAAGCCATTTGTGGTTCAATGGTCCCTTTATTCCCTCACCCGTTAATTATCAGCAATTACACATGATTCGCACTCCATTTTATCTTCAAGGTTTGTTTCTATTTTTCTCGAGCGGTCATTATCAGGGCTGGCGATCGCGTCCATCAGTTCACGGGGAGCCACACGTCAGCACTTTTCCTTCTTTTCTTTCCACGAGGAGAGCGAGCGGCTGAATTCTAATAAAGCGCTATCGCGGCGCCACAGGGGGAGTTTGTTATCTGAAGGAGCCCAGCTTGTAGAACTGCCAGGGGTTCCTTTCTCTTCGCAGCGGCAAGCACACCGCACCGGATTTGGGTCTTTGTTCGGAGGTGTCCATCCAAGACTCGTAAAAAAAGACTTCCATTGGGTGTATCTCTCTCTCTCAAGCGATCGTAAGATTTAATATTAGGTTGCCACAGGAACAGAAGACACCACAAGCTTTGTAGGTTAAGGGTTATTGCACATTAAATTGGAGGTAACCCTATGAATCCAAATCAGAAGGCGCTGGTTATTATTTTAACGTGACAAACACGTTGGTAATAACTATCCTTGCCGCCTTGGGGTCGTCTCTGGGTCAGATTGACACGATCACCAGATCAACCTGCGTTTTATTTTTTTTTTGGATGGGGGGACGGGGGGACGAGGGGGGGGGGGCGAGGGGGTTGCGATTGAGACTCGAGAAATCAACCGTGACAGCTGCAACGAGTAAGGCCTGTTCCTTGGCCTCATTAAAATGAATGAGGCTCTAAAATGTGGTTATCTGTAGGCCTGTAGGAAGGCTAAATTGATTGCGGGTGATTAAGAAATGAAAGGTACAAATGACGAGACTGGCACGCGTGGCAGTGACGGACAGACAGAAGGGAGTTTTTCGGAACCTCAGGGGACCGCTGCAGATTTGCGACAATTCGGCTCCATGATTGCCTGAGCACAATGGGTAAAAAAGGGTGGCAGCAATTCAATTTTGACCAATTTTAGGTCTTGGCTGACATGATACGGGGTGACTGTCTTTCATTCAGCGGTTGCATGGTCGGAGGGCAGCCATGTCAAATGGATTGTGCTTCCTTTGTCTGAAGACGTTTTCATCAAACAGCGTCCGTCACGTAGCCGTCTTACAATGGTGTCCGTCCCCCCAGCTCTCTCTCCCCTTATTTATAGCTTGTGTGAAGAGAGCCACCGCCCCTGCCGCACTGGCCAATCCTTCACCCGTCGTCCGAGAGACGTTAACAGGCTTATAAGGGCTTTTATGGCCTCTGTCACATCATTACGTTTTTAATCACGCACCACATTCTGGCAATCAGTCACTCACTCGGCCATACATTTAGTGATGTCTTCATAAGGCCACATTATTATGTATGGTATGCATGCTCTCCAATACTGATTTATTCCCCCTTTGGCTGAGAGTAAATTAGAACAAATATGACGGTAATCCTTGCAGGTATTGTTACATAGGGAGAAACCTTAGAACTGGAACCTATGACATGGTATGGTATACGTCCATGTTCCACTTACATTGAAATACTTGAGATAAAACATGATATGGCTGTCTACTCTAAATCACTGCCATCTCCAAAACCCAAAAGCATACTTGATTTAAAGAATAAAAATGGATTAAACATTTACAGTCCAAACACAGCAGGTTGCCAGCTGATAACAGGACTTGAGGGATTATTCCATCTGTACACATCTTCCCATTGCATCTGTCAAGTAAATCTGAGTGTCTGGAGAAGGCTGACTTTGTGGTGATTATGAAGCACAAAAAAAATGTAACAGCTCCGTCTTGTTTTGGTTTAACTGAGTTAGATCATTCAAAAAGACGTGACAATCCATGAGTCAGACAAAACTAATATAATATTACAAAGCATCAAAGTAAGCCATTTGTCTAAGTTATGAGTTTGGTGGCAGCTTTTCAACCATTTAACTCCAGCTTCTTATCCATCCGACTGGGAACAAATCATGCCCAACATGGCACGCTTTCTATCTCAAATCCGCTGTGTATAAGCTGTCGTTCCGCTCAATTGCAAGTATATTCTGGCCATAATTAGTCTGTCTGGAAACAATTTACAGGTTGCTGTAACACAGCCACAGCACTCTCTGCAGACGTGAAATAACTGAAAATAAGATAATGGTGTAAGTGGCTCGTGGTAATCCATTTCGGCACCTCATTCACACTCTGCTGTGCAGTTCATTCTCTCTCTGGTGTGGGCAGATTGCACATGGATGTGTTCATGTGATTAATGAACTGTGTTCCCAACATTGCAGGTTAAACCCATTAATTTCCTGTTTGGTAGTTAAACTAAGAGAAAACTACTCCCGACACTTAGCTTGGTTAAGAGCCAGAAATAAATCTGCTCTGGTAATTAGATTTAGTCGAATAGTCTTCTGTATCTTGTGTTTTGTATCACAAATGGTATTACAAAGAGGCTTCTTGTAATCTCTGGCCTCTACCATAATACTTAAAGACTTTCTACTATACACACAGGCAGCATGTTTTTTTTTTACCCGTATGCAGTGAAAGTACTAAATTTAGAAATCTCGGAGGAAACTGATTAAGGTCTCTGATCAGAACATTCTTCAGACAGCCTCCATCATGGAAACAAACCAGAGACTCTGGCAAATAAGCATTAGTCCACGACACGACAGAATGAAACTCTTACAGTAATCTGTGTGTATGGCTTATGTGAGTCAGACTTTTCCACAGAGCTGGATTCAGCAGAGTACAGGCTGTGCCTGTGAACTCTTAACTGCTTCTACACATTTCAGTTCCTCTGAAGCCTCTTCCCTTTTTTTGATTTTGCCTTGTCATGAGGCACCCTAACCTCCTCCTGGTCATCCGTGTGGAGTTAGCTGGTTTCTACATTAACACACACTTCCTAAATGGGATGGGAAGGAAAAAAAAAAAAAAGATTCACCCACAGAGCTTCGAAGACCCGTGAAGGAAGCCAAAGCTCCCCATGGGGATAGCCCTCATCCCCGGACTTCCTCTCAGGACACAGCCTGAAGATCACTCTCCACACCAGCACATGCTGATTAAGGACCAATGGACTTCAGGAAGGGGACGGCCCAACACACTGTCGACCCAAGCACCCAACGGTGGAAATGTAACTGATCCCTGCATACATTTGCTTGATTCATTACAAACATTACTCTTCTGCTGGAACCCTCAGGAGAATGGGTGACTATGGGGAGGTGGTTATCTGGGGAAAACCTTAAAGGCCGTTTACGCAAACAGGCAAAGAGAGAGGGCCGCGTGCCAGGGAGTTCGGCCTGGGACTGTTACACCTGCCTTTGCGCTCAGTCCTCTTGCACGACTGTGACCAATCAGGGTGAGCATGGTGAGGTTGATGGGGTGTGAGAGAGGAAGGAGGTGCCACAGATACCAGGCCCGGTTGACCTCCAGTCAGACGCACTCCTTGACACTCTCACTGGCTGGAGCAGGGCGAGAGCATATGCCTTGGTGCTGACAGACATGCACAAGGAGAGCATTCCTGGACTCCCACTAAAAAAACAATGACCGTATGGCAGCAACATTTAAACGATAGAAAAAAATGAGTGGTAAGGTTTACCAAGGTTTGACAAAAGGTTTTCGACTCCTTCACATTGCAATCATCAACTTTTCCTCAAACCGCCAGGAGAAATTACTCTAACTATGAAACCAATGTAAAAGTGCAACAGTCTCTGTGCTCCACAGAATGCTAATATAAATATAATATAAACTAAGCAGCTATGGAATCAATTTGACATCAATATTCTATGCCTTTTAATGCTATGACAGTACCCAGTTAGTCAAAAATCAATTGAAAGGGTCATGATCCAACACGATCAACAATGTTACACAGTGCAATATCAAGCGTTCCAAGTGTGCATTGGCAATGTGTTTCTTATCCATATCATACAGTAGGTCTACACAGTATGTAGCATCAGAATGAGCTTGAAGCCATTCATTTAAAGTAAAAGAGCTGCATTGTGTTGCTTTAACGTTCCAAGCGGAGTGTCCACCGGAGAGAGAGAGATGGTTGCTGGCATGAGGGGAGTCATGGTGCTTCTATCTGAATGGGGCCAGTGTGTGGAGGCTGAGCCTCGTCCTGCAGATGTGGAAGTGGGCTTTCCCACAGGGCATCCAGCCCAATTTCCACTCGAGATCCTGCCGAGAGGAAGGGCCGACTCGTGCCCTCTTCACGCCGAGGCCCTTATCGCTGTCTGAGTCCAGCGTGACAGGCAGGCAAATTGGCTATGTGTCGTTGTTTTCCATATATCACTCTCAGTACTGAACCAGTCATTCATCATTCAAGATCATCATCTGATACTGAGATGAGCAGTGTAGAGTATTTCTTTTAGCTGTCAGGTAGTCATCACCCTTACAGGATACACTCAAGTGATCTATTTATAGATAGCCCTTCCAGAAACTGAAATTCATAGTTGAGTAAAACGTGACCCAAATATCTCTTCGTCTGGCATTTTTGGAAATTGCCTAAGACTGATGAGAAGCCACTGATAAAAAAAAAAAAAAGGTTTGCAGGCTGCAGTCTATTGTCATTCAATATTCAAACATTCAGGAAAGGGAGATTAATGTAACCTGATTTCTGGATTGTCCTACTGTACATACATAGATGAAGACCATTTAAATATCTGCAATGTCATGAGGTTTTCTGGCTACATATTCCGTAACTTTCTTTCTTTCAAAGCACAATTATGCAACCTATAATTCTTGCATACTTGACAAGCTTTATTATGCAACATGATCATATCCTGACCATGATTTCTATGTACTATGTGTGTTCACAACTCCAGTGAAATTAAATCAAAGGAGTTGTTCTTATGCATGCAAACTAACTAAACACATCTGATTTAATACAAATGAAAGAAGTTGAAGATCTCTGAAAAAGTGTTCAACTGTAGGTTACGTAAACGGTTACCAGGCAAGGGTAAAAACTTCCTGATATACTGTGGTACAGTTTTTTTTTTTTTTGTATAATCAGCTTTTCATTCATGTATTACAGCGTCAGCTCACTGAGAGAGATGGAAATGTCCGTCATTCAGTGCCAATGGAGAATAGAGAGAAAGTTCCTTGTCTTCAGCACACACTGCCGTCATTCACGGAGAAAGTGCATTTGCAGTCTGTTTCACATTCAGGCCTTTCTCTCCCAGTCCCAGCATGCAAAGGGGGGACTATTTTGATTAGTGCCCACTGTTACGCTTCCATCAGGAATGTGACATTGGACGGATGAATGAGGAGGAAGTGCCGACGCGGCCTTAATCCCAGTGCAGTGGCTACTTCCCCACTCCGCCAAAGCCAGGGTCAGAGGGATACAAAAACCAGATGGCCCACTGTGTCTCAGGCATTCCAGGTGGGGGGTGGGGGTGGGGGTGTGTGGGGGGGGTATGGCCAGAGCCCTCGCGTCTCTACCCAACACCTCCTCTCCGCTCCTCTCCCCTGCCTCCCCGTGTTCAATTAGCAGGGCCACCATGCCGTGCGGCCAGACACTATTTCATTCATCAGCAGGACACTCCGCGGGCCAATTTCCCACTGTACAGTACAGCTCATTAAAAGCACAGGGTTAATATGACGGGCAAGGGAGCGGGCAGCTAACGAACAAAATGACCAGACTGAGAGTCAATGATCTCTTCCCCCCCCCCCCCACCCCCCCTTCCCTCGCTCCGAAACTGGAAAATAAATGGTGTGGAATAGAAAATAGAGAGGGGTCACTCTCACACACAGAAACAGGAGTGTGCAGCTACAGGCATTGCGGTTGGTTGAAGACCAGGACCCCGTCTGAGCGCACTTTAAAGCAATTCTATAAAAAAAAAGGTGATAATTGTGATGTATGATCCTGTGGGTCACAGAAGCACTCTTGCGGGCATTCAGATCCCTGGCAGGGGTCAGTGCTGTGGGAAAATTGTTCGGTGGCTTGGCGAAAAATGGCAGGATAATGACGTAAATAATTGGGCAAAGGTGGGCAACGCGAGAGGGCTTTTTTCAATTTGGCTGGCGAACTGCCGCAGCTGGACTCCTGAGAAGCGGCCCCCTCATCACTCTCAGCCTGGCCGGGCTGCGCTCCGCGTGAGGGCTTTGGGGTGCCGGTGGGAGCAGTGGGCAGATTATGGCGTTTGCCTCATAATTATATATTGAACTCGCCCCAGGGAATGACCCAGTTTCATTGTAGTTTACAGTGAGGCTCTGCGTCTGCAGCACTGAGTGAATTACACCACCCTCCTCCTCCTCCTCCTCCTCCTCCTCCTTCTAGTCCCTCCTCACACCCAGAGCAGCAGCTGCCTGTGGCGTGGGTCTGGCCCAGATCAGGGCCACGTTTCCCCCCCCCCTCGACTGCACTCCGCTTTTGGAGCCATTTTCTTCCATCGCTGCTTTTGGTGCCATTCGTCCATAACTACTCCACGCAAGCTCGCACAAAAGCATGGCTCGCAGGGCACGGTATATCCCCCGGCTATGTGAGGGGGGGGGGGGGGGGGGCACTCTCTGGGCAGCCAAAGGCTTCCGAGTGGCCCATGGCGTGCCACTGGGGTCCATCATGTTAGGCGTCGAGGAGGTGCTAAGAGCGCAAGCTTGGGTCAGTCGTTGGGCATGACCTGGTTCCAGTGTCCGGCTAGCTGTGATTGAGTGAGCACTGATTTCGCTAAGTGCCTTCCTTCGAGACAGGCTCATAATATCAACGCATATGTGCAAGTAATCACCGACCCCATACAGGGAAGAAACATAATGCAGGAGCACAGACTAAGCACACTTTGGCAGCAATTAATACAAACCTGCCACCGTAAATAGTGGGGCCAGTAGATTGGGCTGAACTGTTGGCTGGACAGCACAGCAGGCTGTGAGGCCTTAGCATAAGTAGCAGTGAAAGACAGATTGCTATGGGAGAATAGCACATAGGCACATGGGGGGGGGGGGGGGTCCTCCATAGCATGTCTGGACAAATGGGTCCCATGGCAAGAGTTGCTGGTGGGCTACTGGACGGGACGTCTGTCTGTCTGAGGAAGAGATTTTCCACATGTGCCACCTCTGAGACCTGCACCCAAACCACTGACCAGACCTGCCTCCCAAGGGAATAGTCCAAGGCAGCAGAGGACCATGGCGGTAAATGACCAAAGCAGTAGAGGACCATGGTGGTAAAGGACCAAGGCAGTTAAAGGCCGAGGCAATGGAGAGCTTCATTCTATAAAGCTCTGAGCTATTTTATACTGCCTAATGAAAATGTCACAATGCATACTTCAGTCGGTGAATTGCGCGGTGTGAAAGTTCAATTTTCAAAACTTAACAGTCATAAAGTGGCGTGAGGGCCTTTCCAAATGTTCAGTCTTTCTTCTTTTTTTCCCTTGCAATCCATCACATGTGTGTGGAGAGTAGGATAAGTTGGGATTGCTTGAGCATGCTGAAAAGTGATATTCTTTGTTGACAGTGTCTGGAAAAACGACAGGACCCACACTCTCTCTCTCTCTCTCTCTCTCTCTCTCTCTCTCCCTCTCTCATTTCCCCACGCTCCAGGCATGAATCAAACCTGCAGTGTGCCCCACACTTACCCGGTACCACACCAAGGGGAAAAAAGAGTCTAATTGTTCCAATATGTTCCAACAAGGTGCTCTCAAAGAAGGATGGAGGAACAAAGAAAGACATTCTCACTGGAACCAAGCCAGAGCGACGAGAATGTGGTGCACGTCTTCGGGAAAAAAAGCGAACAATTTGCAAAGGCCACAACAATGCGCTGCGATAGCTCAAATCCTATTAGCCATGGGTCCATGACTTACAATTGGAGGGGGTCATGTTATTCTTTGCTCTGATCAAGGTCAACGTCTGTCAACACTATTGTTCCACAGATCGTGCTGCCCTCTGCTGCATCAGAGCTGACAGTGACAGGACAACACCTCGCTGGAT
>NC_085001.1:9726778-9732856 GCF_963854185.1 Sardina pilchardus
GTAAACTTCCTTAACAAACCAGGAAGTACACAACAAAAATAAAAAAATAAAAGGAGTTAGGTCAAGGTTTCTTTCATTGTGAACATGTTCAGGTTGTGCGTCTTGAGATAACATTTACAGCTATCTTAAGAAAAAGCAAACCCACTGGTTGTTTTGTTTCAGTGAAAGGGCTTCATAATTAGAGAAAATATCTCTTTTCCTTATGTCTCCTTGTGCACTGGCACAAATGGATGCTTTATGCTTTCAAAAGAGTCTGACGATCCCATACTGGACCTAAAATAGCACACACGCAAGCTGAAATGAATGCTGTGGAATATCACAATTAGTCATTAGATGAAGTCATTACAAGTGTACTCCATTCCCAACAACTCTCCACTTAGTAACAGACAGTCTAATATCTACTCTAACCACTGAATATGAATTTGTAGTTGAACAAGGCAAGGATTCTCATTTTCCCTGATTGTTGAAATCATGAGGCCCATGTGCAATGTAATGTAATGTGTGGTGGACTGTTAAGAAGCCAATAGCTTCATGCTCATGCATGTATTTTCACTACAAACACTGCTGAGAGGAACATAAGGGTGTCATTAGAGTTGAATTGCATTTGCAGCCCAGTTGAACCCCTCCATGTGGACTTAGCCAACCAGACGGCTATTAACCTACCAGCCTCACCTTTCCTTGAAGAAACTGGGGCAGATATTAGATATCATTTCACCCGACGATGGATCATGTTCAGGCCTCAGGTGGAATACGCACGCAGGCAGGCAGACACACACACACACACACACACTGACCCCACAGGCTAGGAAAACACATGACTTCATTCGTTATTTGCATGCCTAGGGGTCATTAAAACACTTATCTGATCATAAGGACCTGGGTGAAATATCTTCCGAATAGAGCAATGGCAATTTCTCCCAATTTAGGAGTGCTCCTGGGCTACTGGATGGCAGCACCCCAGCCATGCTGAATGATAAAGACTGTTTCCAGACGCAGCACCACACCGAGGAAAAGGGGGGGGGGGGGGGGGGGGTTGCAGCCATGATAAATGGATCCAATTAAATAAATTATGTGATTTAGATTTATGGATGCAAAACCAGGAGGTTCCGAGCACAGAGGCGAGGTTTTTCTGCAGACAGAACTTCAAACAGTCTCTAGGAGGAAAAGAAAAAGGGGGTGGGGGGGGGGGCAAATCTCAGGCAGATCAATCTGACGTGGACTAACCTCACTCTGCGAACGTTTCTCCCATGACCTAACTTCGCATCGAGATCAGAGAACAGGGCCAAAACGCAGCACTTGAAAAGCCCACTTCAGTCCAGGCGGAACACTGATGCTGCAGACATCAGACCCATTTACCCACTTAGCATTCTGATACACCACCAACCAAACAGGAAGGGAGACATGTCAGACAATTGCAGGAGTACAACACTGTGAGCTACAACAGCCTAAACCAGTAAAACCTTCTGTCATTACTGATGATATCATAATAAGGATGGGAAACGGTCCATGTGTGAAAGCCATTCAAGTCAGTGAACCTTCTCTCCCCCTTCTTTAGCATGAGTCTGATTCAAAAAACAGAGCGCCATTGGACGAGCCTTCACACAGGACAGCTGTGAGGTCATACGCTTCTTCTGGCCGAGCGGATGCAGTATTTCGGTCCCGCCGGGACTCCCAGGGGCAACGGCACGAAAAAAGAAAGGAAAAAAAAGAAGGGGGAAAAAAATGCGGGTTAAAGAGTGAGTTGGAGCAGGGGGATCCATCACGTCGCTCTGGGCCAACCCCCCCACTGGGCACCCGCCTTGGCCCCAAAACAGAAGCCCCCCATTGTAACGGATGACTGCATGTGGCACCAATTTAGAGTTAAACAGGAGAGGCTGGGGGGGGGGGGGTGTTGGTGAAGGATGGCATGGCCATGTGTGAATGAGGAGACCATGGGTGAACATCACTTCTGAAAACATCTTGGACACAGAGACAGCCTCCATGTGTTTGTCTGTGCTGTGAGCATTGCTGCAGATTTGGACAAATTGTGGCTTGAGGCTACGGTACACTATTTGACTGAATCCCACTGACTGACATTCCTCATAGCCTTCGTCGTAATGTCAACGACACCTGTATCGGAGAAAGCCACATTGACTGTGCTCGTATGTGGCACAAACACTAAACTTGAACCCAGGTGACTTTGGGAAGTGAATTTCATGAAGACTCCTCTTAGCGGATTTCTCTTTGTAATTGATATGCCAATTGATATGAATGCCACAGCGTTTACTGATTCTGAACATAAGCCCTCAGACAATAACAAATCCCCTCAGAGCGAGCAGATGCTGATGAGAGCACAAATTACACCCTCTCAAACTGAAAAATAAACCGCACTGATTAATGAAGGACTTGTTGGTATACTGCGGTACTGTTCCTCCCACTCCCAGCATTATTTCTTTCGCCAACTTGACTTATAATTGCTTCCCAGATACTCAGTGATCAGTCCTCGCTTGCTTTCCGCAACGGGACTTTGTGGCTCCTCTGACCAAAAGCCTCCCACCCGCGCTGGGCATCCGATACAGAGGCCCTTTCACAGGGCCCTCAGGGATAAGCCATTAGCTATCATAGTTGCTCAACCACGCTACACAAGGCTTTTTTTTTGTTTTTGGAAGAATGTCTTCTGGTTTTGTTGACACGGCCAAAATGAGTCCAACACAAAGCCAAAATGCACAGCTAGTGCCGCCGGTTTGGGTCACCGCAAGGGATTTCCAAAAACACAATGAAAGCATCCGATCCACTGTATTTGAAATGGATCAAAGGACCAAAATGATAGCTCTTCCTAAATCCTTCACTAGGCAGAGCGCATACTGTATCTTCCAGAAAAGTGAATCTTTCTAAGCACACGGCAGTCTTGACCTCGGCGACCTGAAGCTTGCCCACAGGGATCACACAGATGGGGAATGATGACATAAGAGTCGGCGACCCCTGACCAGCGCTGTGTGTTTTCACAGCCAGGGCTGTGTGTGCCAGGCCACAGTCACTTCATTAGCTTGTTAGCTATGCTTCACAGCTCCCTCTCCACCTCAAAGTGATCTCTGCAGCGTGTTGGAGTCATTTAACTAGGAATGAAATGAGGAACATTAAAGATCACCTTATTATGTTTGCATTACCAGTCACTAGAGACTGAGAGAAACAAATATCAAATGTGACTATAGAGTTTGGCACTTTCCTGTCTAGCTGGCAAGTACTGTACAGTAGCCCAACATAATTCATGTTTTCAGGACTAAAAAGAACTAACTTCTACAGTACTAGTTTTCACTCATGTGACAGATCTACATGTATACAGACACATCACTCAAACACACACTACACACATCCTCACTCATGTGATAGATCTACTGTATACACACATCACTCAAACACACACTGCATGCATCCTCACTCATGTGATCAGACACATCATTCAAACATACACTACAGTACATGCATCCTCACTCATGCGACAGATCTACAGTATACAGACACATCACTCAAACACACACTTCATGCATCCTCACTGATGTGATAGATCTACACAGACGAATCACTCCAACATACACTACACATGCATCCTCACTCATGTATTCTCTTTATGGAAAACAAGCTGCTAAAAACGGAGAATAAATTTGCCTTGTGATGGCAGTTTTGCACAATCATTATGTTTTTGTCACCCGGCCCTTCTACTGCTCGTGTTTTCTTCTCCTCCTCACCATCGCTCTTCTCCCTCGCTTTCCTCTCTCTAGCAAGAGAGAGGGGGATTAGAGATGCCACATCTTTCAATTTGTTCTCTATATCTCAATTTATTTTCAACCACAGCGCAAAAATCCCCTCCTACATGTCTGAATGGTATCAATGGTGCTAATAAAAAGTTGATCACACCAACAAATCCCTTCATGCTTCAGCTTCCGTCTCTCCAGAAGCTCACAGTAGAAGCACTGACGTCTCCCACCACCACCCAGGTTTACATCAAGCTTCACTTACGTAATGTGATGCTGAGCACAGGTGTGCGCTCATCAGTCCAACATCCACCCTTCAATACCCCGGTGCCATGGCAATAACTATCATATCATCTTGGCTGTTTTCAAAATAGTCATCCAGTAAACTATGAAAGATGGCCAGGTGCTCTGAGCTTTATGTCTTTCGGCGTGGACATTAATAATACCATCAAAGGCAAAAGAACTGTTCAGTTGTGTCCGTTTTTTTTTCTGATCTGTAATTCTGCTGGGAAAGCCAAGACATTCATCAAAAAGAATGGACCACATGCCACAGCAGTGAAGCACACATCCTAACAATGGAGAACTTCTGCGTTCTTCTTTTTTGATATACTGTATACTGTACTCTCAGCAGCCAGACTGACATCATCTTTGGCGTGACTGACACAATCATTCTGATTTAGTGACGAAATCTGGCTTTTATCAAACCTTTGTTGGTCTGCCAGGTCAATCACTCGGTTCAGCCGTACATCACCCACCATACCAAGGGATGCCCAGGAGGAATCCTGTGGCAATGAAGGTACTTTCCCCCTCTTTGTCCGGCCACATGGAAAAATCTACCCCCCAAAAATCTACTCTGGCTCCTCTCAAAAGGAACAGGCTAGTATCTATCTCATGAGACAGAGCTCAAATACATATCCTTCTACATCTTATCTTACGACCTCCAATGTCATTAACCAGTTAAGCAAATACAGCATGGCCAGGAATAACATAAAACAGAGATTATCTCCACACAATAGTTCCCATAGGGAAGATACAGAGTGTACGATAGCAGATAACTGATCCCCTGGAACAGCGTTAACCTACCTCTACATCATACTCAACTGCAAAGGACCAACATCTGCGCTACAGAACTGGCTAGCCAAGCCAGGAGGAGCCAGACACATCATAAAATAATGTTGAATATGCGCCGTAATGAAAACCATATTAGAGTTTCTCTTGTGCGCGCACACACACACATACATACACATACACACAGTGCTCCGAATAAATGATTCCCCCCCCATACATTTTTTGTGCCAATAATGGAATTGTGGAGGGATGGGGATGTGTGTGTGTGTGTGTGTGTGGGGGGGTGCTGTTAATTTCGAGTCTAACATTTTGCACCCGTCCGCATCAGGGCTGCTCGATCAGCGAGAACACAAGCCCTGGAAAGAAAACAGTAGCGGCTGACAAGAAAAACACGGCCCCGGCGAGAGGCCGGCCTGCTTCCTCACAGGAGCAACGGACCTGGAACGAAAATAAAGCCTCCATCTCCACTGTGTGTCCGTCTCTATGTGTGTGTGTGTGTGTGTGTGTGTGGGGGGAGGTCAGAAAGACAGGGCTCTTTCTACATCCAACTACACAGACCCCCTGAAAGAAAGTACAGAAAGCTGCTATGGTTGTGTTATAGAACTGGGCCCGAAGAAAAGAGTGATTGTGAGTAGAAGACTAGTCTACAAGGACATGGCCCCTGAAGTACGCTCAGGCCTGTCTTACGATTGTGGAGATTCTAGAGAACAACACTTCATTGGTCAGCTCAAGGCCAGACATTCTGAGTCTTCTTCCATCGTCTCCATGACTCATGGTTATGTACTGTAAGGTCTATTATGTTCACCTGTAAGTAAATTGTGTGTTCAGGTACATATAGTCCATGTCTCTGAATGGCGGAATCACAACCACTCAAGCAAGCAGAACAGCTAACACATACTGTAGGCAGATACACACCAATTATGAGAAGATATATATTTGTTTTGGTGAAATGTATTTTCCCTGATTCCATGTAAATTCCCTGATATTCCATGACTTTGCTCCAGATATGATATAAGTCTCTGACTTTCCATATCTGGAAATGCTGGCGATTGCATTTTGCCTTCATCAGAGACAGAGATTGTGTGTGTGCGTGTGTGCATGTGTGCGCATGTGTGTGTGTGTGTGTGTGTGTGTGTGTGTGTGCGTGTGTTGCGCGTGTGTGTGTGTGTGTGTGTGTGTGTGCGTGCGTGCGTGTGTGCGTGTGTGCGCGTGTGTGTGTGTGCCTGCATGCGTGCGACTAAGAACAGTTCATCTGAAACGACCCACTTAAACACTGAAC